>NC_136491.1:118234454-118296954 GCF_053919585.1 Euprymna scolopes
GGTAACGACTAAAGCTGGAGCATTAAATCTTTGGGTTTCGATTTTAGTTGACGGCAATCATGTCGTACTTTTTAACTTTTGAAATCACCACTATATGTTGGGTACAATATAATAATCAATAGAGAATTAGCTCTATACTAATAAATACTAAATTGGCATATATCAAAGTCTCATATTAAGCCTATTTTACGACTGGGCAACGCCGGGCGCCTTGCTAGTCAGAAAATAAAAATTTCAGAGCACCGTTTCCAGTTTGAGTTTAATTTGAAGAATGAAGAACTCAAAACGTTGTGACGCTATAATTCTTGTACGACAGAGCTAAAAATAGACTTTGTAGCTTAGTAGGGGATACTGTTTTTTCTTCCTGTAACCTCTTTCCCACAGAAGAGATATTGCGAACCTGTCTTTGCTTTATCGTTATTTCCATGGCAAGTGCTCATCTGAGCTCCAATCTGTGGTTCCTCCTCGCCAAACGTTCACGAAAAACACTCGCTTAGCTGAAACCACTGTCAATAATTTTCCCCACTCTTTATCTGTGCCTAAACTAAAACATAGATTCCATGATCAAAGAATCCTTAGAACTGAACGCATATCGAACTCTCTTACGTTTGTCTGTTTTCCAGCTGACTACAATTTGGTGTTCTTCAAGTCCAACGTAAACAAATTAATGATGAACCGTTCCCTTAAATAATCCAATCGACCAAATTTTCATTACTAACGATTACTACGAAATTATCTCATTGACTACTGTACACTCAATAACCCTTATCCTGGAGTGGTCTCCAGACGTTGACAAGTAGTGACCCCTGTGTAAAACAAAACAAAACAAAAATATCGCTAAGGCTGCTTCTAAGACTACAGGCTTCCTCTACAGCACTAGAAAAATATTCACACATGACAGTATCTAATATCTTTACAAAGTCACCATTCGTCCATGCATGGAATATTGTTGCCACAAATAGACTGGTGCATCAACCACTATTCCCTAACTATTGGACAGGGTCCAGAAACGATTCTTCAATCGAATAGGTCCACACACTGTCAACTAAGCTCCAACTCCTGTCCGATCGCCACAATGTTGCATCTTTGTGCTTGTTTTACAAACATTTTAATGGAATGTACTCCCACGAACCCGTAGCAATATTAACTTTCAACGTAAATACTCCGATTAACTCTATAAATATCAAAATCTCACCCCTTTACTGTAGAGATGCTACAATTCAAGAGAGCCTTCTCTCCTGAAAGTTTGATCCTTCAAACTATCAGAGTTTGGAAATCTCCCCTGTTCACCCGACTGTGCTAACATGCTTAAATTTAAGTGTAAACAGATATCTTGCTGCTCAACTCCCTACTTAGATTGTCCCCGTATGCATAGCCCCTTATTTACAGTAACCCCTTATGTCTCAGTGGCAATTTGTCTTATTTGTGGTGAATATGAGTACAAAAAATTATATAACCGATACGTCCTAAGAAAGGGTGCTGTTGCCACATCTTGATAGGTGCCGCTCAGAACACACCTTTTGCCTTACAGAGTTCAAAATCGACTTCGTAATCTAGTGGGAGAAGATTTCTCCTCTTTTATACAGCTCCTTTCTCACGGGAGAAGAGTTGAGACGCGTTGTGACCCTAGGAAAGGGTCATAAAGAAAAACTCGAACAACAGGCTTAAGTATAAAATAATATATTTTACAAGAAAGTGAATACAAAGAAAAGGTTGTCGGCATGTTTAGACTGTTAGACACAGTCTGTAGTTCTGCGTTAAGGGGTGTGTCACAAGGTTGGACGGTGGGAAAATGGGCCACCACCCAAAGATGAGGAGCACTCTGGCCCTGCAAAAATGAGTGACTAGACCCGTCGGCATTTCCCAGTGAGAGCGCCCTAGACAACAAGCGATAATCTTGCTCCTGCTGGAAGCCTAGAGACCTCCATCGGACTGCCAAGAACATTTATATCAATCCGACAGCAAAAAAGCCACCGAAATAGCCGAATTTCTCTCGTTATTTCCATGAAAGCTGCTCCATTGAACTTGAACCTCTTGTTACTTATTCTACATTATCCCGCCTTACTATAAAATTGGAAAGAACTTTCTCTTCTTCATCAATTCTGCCTAAAGTCAAGCAGAATGTGCATGAACTTCCCGCCTGTAGAACAATACTACGGGACTTTTCCCTGCAGACTACAACATGTGTTATTGGATTATTCGGACTATTCTCATCTCCAGTGTTATTTTCACAGCGTTTCGACCGATCTAAGCTCCGATCTCTTTTAATGTAATATTGCATTCTATATAATTTATGGTTTGCCCCCCCTTTTTTTTTAACAAAATCCGTGCCAATAGTATACACACGCTGATAGCCGTGGTTTTTGTAATCAAACAAATAAACTCTTGCTAAATCAACAAATTTATTTACATTACAGTTATAGTAATACAAGAGAGAGAGAGAGAGTGTGAGAGTTTGGATCAGTATAGGTGGTGTGTGGTTGGCGATATAGCGACTTCCAAAATTCCCTCTCTATCTCTCTCTGTCTTTGTTTACGACTTAGATTCCAATCAAGGAATATCAGTAATGTCAATCTAAGTTTCCTTATTTTGACATTCAATCTGAAATTTCGATTGTTTTATTGCTCTGCACTTTTTAGCAATTCCAATCCAGTTAAAATATATTCTGTCGTTGTTTCATGATCTCGATTCTTTGGTCGGAATGTAAAGTTGATCGACAACAATCCGATTTACATCTCGTTTTGGCCGGATCCGTAATTGTGTTATACAATAAATACGATTTCCCCGGCGTTGTTCGTCATTTATACAACATCAGGTGTATCTGGTCGAACTCAGGGGTCTTTCTATCGAACTCGGAAATCTACATAGAGTTCCGAACAAAACTGTTTATTTAATTAATAATTGGTAGCATAATCTCGTCTGTCATAAATAATTCGCACATGTATTCTTTGCATTGCCAACAATTAGGAATAAACTTTCACCTTTCAGAAAAATTGTTACATAAGATTTTATTCGTTACGCCACAGGTCCTTGCCACAGTAAGTGACATTCTTCTGGAAGTTGAAAGTTTAATATACCTACATTTTTGTACATTAAATTAGTGGTAATATTAAAGTAACCGTGAATATCAGGCACTTTTTGGGGATGGGTTTCTATAGCGTATGAGGTCTAGTTAGGGACAAAAAAAAAAAAAAAAAAAAAAAAAAAACTGGCGGCTGAATCCGATTATATGCTGACGTGTCTCGCAAAGTAACGTGAAATCACTTTACTCATATTTTGCCGGCTTGGATAAAATCCTGTTTTCAGAGAAGAAAAGTAACTTTTCAGGGTTGTGAATTTAAACTACAACTTGTACATACAGTATTAGGGCGTGACTACTTTAACCACAAAAAACATCATAAGACTTAATCTTATTACGATATGATTGGACACAGCGCTTTCATCTCATTTCAAATTCACAAAAATACCAACGATATTCTCCGTGGAATTGCTACTTTCGAAGAGGACTGTGTTTTTGTTTGTTGTTGTTCTTTTTACCTGTCTGCACAATATTTTCGTCGTTCTTCGTACTTTTATGTAAGCATGATATTCAACAATTTAGTGTTACTTATAATTCATCACAGCGTTAAAACTAACAGGAGGCCATCCTAATAAGCATTACCTCGCCCCCTTTCTGAATACGTATGGGTTTATTGCATGACGCCCACTACGTTGTCGTCCATACTCTGGACCAATCAGAAAACGTTTGGGTAAATCTCCCTCTTAACGGTCCCTTAAATTATAAATTAATATTTAACGATTTCGTTAAGTTAATTGCACACAAACCGTTTTCACTTACTATTATTTTTCGTATTTTCCTCCTGGAATTGAGGTTAGTGATAGTGTTATTGAAAGGCATGTATTTTTTTTTCATTCATATTAAATATTACATTTATTATATTGTACTAACACTGACATATTGTTGTCTTTAAAAAAAGACTTTATTAAGCAACAAATCTAAGAATGTGATTGTTCACAATAAGGTCCAAAACTATTTTTTCTTAGAGAAATACGTTTAAACTTTCACTTTATGTCTTAGTGTTTAGAACTGTATATTGTTCCAGAAAATAATTCTGCTTGGTTGGAGTCAAATTGAAAGGCCGTAAACCAAGGCAAGAATAATTATTTTCTGGAATAATATATAGTTCTAAGCACTAAGAAATAATTTTAAGTCGGCCATTTTAATCAATCTCACCGATGTACTCCAGAGGAATAGTGGGACCAGTACGTCTGGGACCAGCTCAACTTCAGCAGCTGCTAGAAGCAGTGAGAAGTACGGCACCGACCTTCCTGCGCGGCTACACTCCGAATTTTCTGTAGAGGTTGTTTCTCCTGACCTTCGCTGAGCAAACAGCTAACCACAAGGCAGTGGCGACCCACTCACATAGTTTAGCTTGCTACTGAAACAAGGAACCGAGGTATGGCAATGTGGTTCCACATGTAAAAGATTAGGAAATGGTTGAGGACCAGTGACACTCCTCCACCCCGGAAGGTGTGGTTGAGGACCAGTGACACTCCTCCACCCCGGAAGGTGCAGCAGTTGAGTTAAAGGTGCTACGTCTTCCAGGTGCTACACACAAAACAAAAACAGAAAAACACAACAAAACGAATATTAATAAATTTCAATGAGTTTATTTATACAAATGAATAGATTTTATGTACATGCATTCTTACAAACAGCTGGATCACGAATATTGTATATTTACAATCTTTGTATTATATATATATATATATATATATATATATATCATGAAAATGTATGTCAGTAATCATATATATATGTGTGTGTGTGTGTAAACAGATTTAATGAATGTATGTGTGAAAAAACAGTTTTTAATGAATGTATCTCAGTCTCTGAATATATGTACGTGTTTACATAAATTCTATATGTATACATGTGAAACCATATATGCCTGTATATGTGTGTATATATATATATGCATATCAGCATATGCGTATACGTGTGTGAATATATTTACATAAAAATATATTTATTTATACATACACACGCGTGTATACGTTTTATATATATATACATGTATATATGTTTTATATATATGTGTGTATATGTTATATATATACATGAATATAGGTTTTATATATATGTGTGTGTGTGTGTTTTAGATATAAATATGTGTGTGAGTATATGTTTTATATATGTGTGTGTGCATATGTTATATATATATTTATATAAATGTGTGTATATGTTATATATGTGTGTGCATATATTATATACATATATATGTGCGTCTGTGTTATATGCATGTGTGTGTTATATGCATATGTATGTGTATGTTATATACATATATATGTGTTTATATGTTATATACATATATGTGTGTGTATGTTATATGCATATGTGTGTGTATATGTTCTATACATATATATGTGTGTGTATATGTTCTATACATATATATGTGTGTGTATATGTTATATACATATATATATGTGTGTGTGTGTGTGTGTATATATGTTATGCTTGGTTGGTTTATTGGGGCTTCACGGCATATCAACCACTGTGGGTCATTTAATGCCAAGCTATGTATTTAGTTGAGATAGTTTTTGTTGTTTGTTTTTTTGTTTTTTTTCCCCCGAGTTGTATATGTTATGCACATATATATGTGTGTGTATATGTTATATACATATATGTTTATGTTATATGTGTGTGTGTCTTATATGTATGTGTGTGTGTCTTATATGTATGTGTGTATATGTTATATGTATGTGTGTGTGTCTTATATGTATGTGTGTATATGTTATATGTATGTGTGTATATGTTATATGTATGTGTATATATGTTATATGTATGTGTGTATATGTTATATGTATGTGTGTATATGTTATATGTATGTGTGTATATGTTATATGTATGTGTGTATATGTTATATGTATGTGTGTATATGTTATATGTATGTGTGTATATGTTATATGTATGTGTGTATATGTTATATGTATGTGTGTATATGTTATATGTATGTGTGTATATGTTATATATATATGTATGTGTGTATATCATATATGTATGCGTGTATATCATATATGTATGCGTGTATATCATATATATGTATGTGTGCATATCATATATATGTATGTGTGCATATCATATATATGTATGCGTGTATAGCATATATGTATGCGTGTATATCATATATGTATGCGTGTATATCATATATATATGTGTGTGTATCTTATATATGTGTATCATATATATGTGTGTGTGTGTATCATATATATGTGTGTATGTATATTATATATATGTATGTATGTGTGTGTTATGTATATATATGTATCATATAAGTATGTATTTATATATAGATAACTATACATATATATGCATATATACGCATGTATGTAATTGTATAAAAATCGACATATGTATGCTGGGTGTAAAAAGCAGTTCTCTCGTTTTATTTTTATATGAAGTTAATATTTGAGGCACAAAAAAAAAAATTTTAAGTGAAAAAGAACGATCATCCGTCTGTGAAATTGTAAATTAACTAGCAGACGGCCCAGCGTTGTCCGATCGTAAAATACGCTTTAATATATTTGGATTTGTGTGGATTTAGTATTTAATATAAAGCAGACTCTGTTGATAAATATAGTGTACCCAAAATATAGTAGTACTTCAAAGATTCAATATATATAATATAATATATATAACTTGGGTGCCGTCAGCCAGAATCAGAACCAAAACCTTTAGTACTTCAGCAGTATT
The DNA here is from genome assembly GCF_053919585.1 of Euprymna scolopes. NCBI lineage: Eukaryota > Metazoa > Mollusca > Cephalopoda > Sepiida > Sepiolidae > Euprymna > Euprymna scolopes. Next base: position 118,241,209 of record NC_136491.1, read on the forward strand.
TGTTACCATCTGAGCTAACAACAGATGAATATGAAAACTGACACTAGCATATAAATGAATATTTACACGAGCGTAACGGAGCACTTTAATTCGACTTATGTCTGCCATTATCCAATTTTGACCACTTAGTAATTATTTTTACCAGCTAAAAACCAAATCCAATTTGTTCCGCAGGCTCAAATCTCCTATATGTAAACTTTAAAGATTGTAGATCAAACCTTGACAGGGTAGTTTGGTAGTTTGGAGAGACCGTTCCGCACACAGACAGACAAGATCACTTACATATACATACATATATACATATATATAGTCATCAACATACAGTACTGTTTCGCTGTTTCACAGCTCATCAGTGCGGCTAAACAAGTAACTATCTCTATATATGTTTTTTTTTTTTTGTTTATTTTTGCGATACGTTTTTTTGAATGAATTCAATTATTTACGAAAGTGCATTTTTATCTAAATGCGAGTTGGGAATAATTTTCCCTTTATATCCAGGCAGTGGCGCGAGATGGGCGAGCGGTAAGTGTTTAGGCTCGTTACCGTGGGGTCCCGGTTTCGAATCTCGCTAGATTCAGCCACTTTGATGAATCGTATACGACGAAACATGTGTCAGTGGATAATTATATTTTAAAAACTAAAAATGTGTAGAGGAATATTATTAGACTTGTTTATTAAGAAACACATTTGATTGCGGAATTCTCATTTCCAAAAGTACTGAATAGAAAACAGTTTTTTGGTCAAATTTTCGGATTAACAAATTGTAAAAAGCCTAAAAAAATGTATCAATTCAGACAAATTTATTTTTTTAAGTTAACCACCAAATTTATTAATGTGTGTTTTTTTTTATCAGTAAAAACTACAGACACGGGTTTTGTAAAGGGAAAACAATGTTTAAATGCATGCAAAAAAGTTTTGTTCTATTTCTTTCTGGTTATAAATGGTTTCTTATATAAAATGTAAAAAGGTATCGCTTATATGTTTTAAGATACAATAATGAAATTACAAATCATCAATACTCGCCAGATTAGAATAACATTCAAATTTATTTCTATTTCATATTCAATATCCCTCTATAGAACAATAATAAACGCGTAAATATTTGTATATAATTAAATAAAACGCGTTTCAATTCGTAATCACCATTGTGTTTACGCCATAGGCGATTTGTTTATATATATATATATATATATATATATACACACACATACATACACACGTCTTTAAATATAGATATTATATCTACACACACATATATATATATATATAAAACTATACATACAATATGCATATATACTTAAATATATATAAATGCATATATGTATTTAAATAAATATATATATATTTAAAGATACATATATAGTTGAGTATATATAATTATATATGTATATACAAATACATATATGCATTTAAATAAATGCAATATATGTCAAGGTATATATAGTTAAATATCTATATATATTAATATATACTTATATATATATATATATACATATATATACATACATGTATATATATAATATATTCATATATGTATGAATATTTACTTAAGTATATATAAATGCATATGTATTTAAATAATATAACTTTAAATACATATATAGTTGAATATCTATATAATACATATATAATATATATATATAAATATATGCTTATATATATATATCGTGTATTTAGTTAGTATGTTTTATTTAAGAAAAATAACTTAAAAGTGAAAGAAGGCTTGTCTTAATTATACTTTTATAATTTTTCAATTTTTATCATCTTTTTGTGTTAAAAATCAAATAAATATGAAATATATATACTGTTTTTTTTTCTAATTTTAACACACAAAAAAACATGATTATACGAAAAATCGAAAAGAAAATACCTATAATTAAGCAAAAGTTTAGTTATTCTTACTCAAATAGAATCCGTGTTGGGGTCAGGTGTTGAATAGGTGTTGAATAGGTGTTGGGGTCAAGTGTTGAATACGTGTTGGGGTCAGGTGTTGAATAGGTGTTGGGGTCAAGTGGTTAATCAACAGTCACTCCGGTGGGTGAACGTTAATTTGAGACCTTTAAGGAGTGTGGGGTCATAGTCGTAAATGACATTACTCCCAAGTTCACTCTGACCTGGAGGAGTTGAAATACCTGTCAGGACCTCGTCTATCAGTTAAATAAAACTCATCCAAAGCATCACATCAACCTGCCTTAGACACTGTTGAGTGTTCGATTCTCCCATCCCTCGCGAGCCGGAAATTCACTTTTTTTAATTTCTTTCTGCCCTTTTTCCTGTATACCACATTTGCAAAGGCTAACTACGAAACAAACTCCCTTCTTGCCCTGAAAGTGACAGAAAACTGTATCCAGTTTTGTGATTCAATGTAAGGGTTTTAGAGAGAGCAGAGTTACCCTTTAGATATCACTACTCCCAGGTCCATTCTTCTCCGGAGTTATAATAAATATCAAATTTCAAATTTGAAATAAAAGCTATCAGTTACAGACAATTTATTTACAAAATATATTATACTACAAATTGAATCTATATAACAGCTGCGTCGTTTTGGCATAAAAATCACTCAGTTAATATTTTATGTTTTTATATAGAGTGATGTGGTTCTCGATTGATTAACTGAGTGTAGCTGTGTCGGATATATATTAGAGAGTCAAAATAATGAAAAGAATATGCTGTTGTCACAGTCTTATCGATAACAAAATAGAATATTAATGAAACAACCATCTTTTTACTCTTACCTCAGGCTGAACGTATATATAACAAAATCTCTATTAATATTAATGTGTAGATATTTGAAATACCTCTTTGAGAGTATTATGCAATACGTTTGAAAAATATGAGTTTTTGTTAGAAACATCCAATTTTTGTGAGAATAAAGATATTGTGTTTAACTATTCTGAGCCTTAAAGTGATGTAAATAACTAACCATGTTTCATCCCCACAAAATGTAATTCTAAACAAAGAACGAATATCCATTTTATTAAGTATTTTCGGCATCCAAATAAAACACACCCATTTAGAGACTGGTACTACCAGATCAGACTGTCTGAAGATACAGACTTCTTCACCTAAAAAGCATTGTTTTTTCACTCCTTTCCCTTTACAAAACTACATTCTTGTTCTGCAAAGCCAAAAAAAGAATAATTTTTCACTGCAAAAAAAAATCAAAACCAAATACCAGGAATAAATGTTCCAGGATTTAGAAGCATAAAAACTTTTACCAAATTTATCATTCCAACATACAATAACTTGAAAAGTGTTGATGTGCCGTAAAGTAAAACAACCAAATCAGCTTTGTAGCCAATTTACCAATATTCAAAATGATTGGTTTCAGAGCAATCGAAGTTTACCTCTGAATTATTATAGTAACCTAAGGAGTATACCTAGTTGGAAACACTACTTATCTTTAGTAATTGTCTGTATTTTTGAGACGAGGTGTTTTCATTTATTGAGATTGTCGGACTGACTTATCTTTGTCGGAATGAGGCATGATTCAGTTTTAAGAGGTTCACTTTCCCAGGCATTATTTTTCTTTCAGAAGAGAGGTTATTATCAATAGACTGAAATTCTCTACCGAGTAATGCCGATGAGTCCATTCTCGGCTAGTTTAGCACCTAGCCGGAGTACCTCCTTGGTGGGGGATGGGGGTCTAGTTCTTAGCTTCGTGCTTTGCGCCACTTTCTTTTTGCGAAGGGTAAGCAAGTAAATTCATACCAGCATTCAGACTGATTGGTTCGCCGGCCATTTTCCTACCAGCTGTGATTCGCATTGACATCATTTAAATAACGAAATAAGATATAATTCGGTTCGGTATTAGGCGGTGCATTTTCCCTGGCATTATCTCTTTCTACGAGAGAGTTGATGGTTTATTGCCAATCGTCTGTGGCATCCATACCGGGGAAAATCGAACAAGTCTGTGTTCGGCTATTTTTGTAGCCTATTAAAGTGCCCCCTCCCCTCTCAGGAAGGAGGGGCTAGATCCCCTTCCCCCACACACACCTTCAGGTATTGTTTCTGCAATGAAAAACAACTATTTCAGTTGACGCACAAACTGACCGCACTTTGAGACTTTGACACGCATTGAAAAGTAAAGTCATTGTTACTGTCACACCCTAATCTTGACCTGTATTAAGATCAAAGAGACCCGTTAACGCCGAACACCGCCTCCGTCCACTGAATTGGTAGCCACTATTATTCTATAAGTATTTTAATTAATCACCGGGTTTGTCAAATTTATGCTTTATAGATAAATATGTCTCAAACAACTCTGTCAAAGCTAGGCTGAGGAACTTAAAATGTTTATCATAAATTTACCTTATTTGCAAATAATGTAAAAATTGGTGAATTGGTTAAAAATATATGCTCTCTCTCATTATATATATATATATATATATATATATATGAGAGAGATATTATATACATATATTATATATAATGTTTTGCTGATAAACCATAGGTACCAACGGTTTCTGGGTAATATCTCTTTTGATAATTGACTGGACTAATCAATATTACTTCAAATATGTATTGACACAAAGACCTCCGGTACGAATGATCAATAAACGCATTAATATATTTGATATTCTAAATATATTAATATATTATGCTCTTCCTTATGTATTGGAATTTACAGCGAGAGTGAGAGATATATAACTAGAAACGAGAAATTTACAAATCTGCTGATTATCTGAAGCTATAGTTTTGCTATAAAACTACCTAAAAGAGTATTATTGACCCGAATGTGTGTGGAGGGCCTACAAACTTGAATTTGGCTCAGTTTGGGGGAAGTGGAATTACATACATACATAATATATATATATATATATATGACAGACAGAGAGAGAGACCAAATTTTAAAAACTAAAAGGTGAAAGAGGCATATGACCGAATAAATCGAGGTATAATTACAATTTAAAAAACAATATGAAATTGAAGTGTAGGGATACACAGCAAATTCAAGGGGAAATTTTACGGGGGGAAAATAATCAAACAGAAGATCTAAAGAACTTAATATAAATGGTTTCAAGGATTTTCAAATGATATAATGAGTGTGACTTGCTGAGAACTGAGACTAATTCATCACTGAATCTGGAAGCAAAAACATGGCTATTTATCAGGTGTTCACATATGGCCAGACCGGACGTATTGTTCAAAACGTTTGATAGTGAAAGTTTTGCATCACGAATCTTAGCGGGAATGTATTGCTCACGCGGAAATCCAATCTCTGCTATGTGCACCCAACATATTGCGAACGTACGTATATATATATATATATATATATATATATATATATATATATATATATATATATATATATATATATATTCACGCATATATGCACATACACATATGTATATATACAAACATACATACGTATATATACATAGATATACATATATATTCATGTACACACAGACACACAGACATACATATACAGACATTTATACATATACACGCATATACACAGACATTTATACATATACACGCATATACACAGACATTTATACATATACACGCATATACACAGACATTTATACATATACACGCATATACACAGACATTTATACATATACACGCATATACACAGACATTTATACATATACACAGATATTTATGCATATACATACATTTATACATATACAGATATTTATACATATACACATATACAGATATTTATACATATACACATATACAGATATTTATACATATACACACATATGCACAGATATTTATACATTAACACGCATATGTACATATATCTACATATGCACGTATATAAACAAACACACGTATATGCACATATATGTGTGTGTGTGTGTGTGTCTGAGAGAAAGGGGGAGTTTGGGGGAGAGAGAAAAATGTCTTACTATAGTTATGCCAGTAAGAACATTTTTTTGCATTCATTTAAGAAATTAACGTTCAGACATTTGAAATTTTCATAAATAAGTCGACTTGTACAACAATCATCGGATATTCATTTATTTCTATTCGAAAATATATTTTAATATTTGTTTCTAAAATCAGAGTTTCATTTAATTCTGCAAAGAATAACAAGTCTATGAAATAACACTTTCCGTTTTGATGAATATTAATTATTTTGTCTGGCGATACGCTCTGAATGTTCTGTCTGTGTCTGTATAGGTAAGCCGGTGTCTGTTTACACTGGTGAACTTTTAAACCAACACATTGCAGGTTAAAAAATACATACTTACGGTGAAATTGGTATAAATTCCAAAGATTACAAAAAAATGATCCATAATTGCATTCTCTTAAAAAATGGCGGATCCTTTATTTAAGTCAATTTAAGGTCTAAAGAGGTAAATCAGATTGTCACAGAATTATTCCCATAACTGTTCCACATTAAAATATACGATAAAACTCGATAAATTCTTTTTTTTTTTTTTTTTTTTTTCTTGTAACTACTTATTTTCTGGATCAATTCATACTAATTTCACCATGACACGTAAGTACGTAATTTTTTCATATGAAATGCATTGTTTTAAAAGATCTTCAATGTTAACAGACACCGTTACCTATAATTATGCTCATTATTATGATTATCATCGCATTGTTTAGCAACGCTTTCTAAGAAAATTTTTTTTCAAAATTAAACAAATTGTAAATTCGTTTTAATTTGATTTTTTTTTCAGAAATTGTTCAAAAATAAAATTAAAAATATTTACAGAAATAAAAAATATGAAAAAACAAAAATATAATAACGTGCATCCTCACGGTTGTCCCTCCGCAGTCATTTTTATTAAACACCACTTCCGCTGTTAATATGACAACTTCCGCTGCACGGTGCACTCAACTGGAATGTTTTAATTACCTCCATTTTACTGGACGTGGATGTCGGAGGTTGAGCTCAGAGCTCTATACAAAGCCCGACACACAGAAACATAGTCACGATTTATAGTCCAGTAACGTAGCGCCCTCAAGTCGCGCGTTGACAGACTATGTTTTAAGCATCAATTGTATCCAGGCTTAGTCGTTTCTGATTCTTTCGTCCAAATTTGTGTCCAGATTGCGATAAAAATATCCAATATGTCCACGAGCTCAAAATTCGAAAGAACATTATTTGTTAGTTACTATTTAATTTTATTTTTTTCCACTTATCAAAAGTCACAGGATTTGTACATGTCCACTAAAAGTCGTTCAATCGGAATATTTCCTATCGTCTTTCGAAAGAAGACTTCTTCGATGGTGTTTCCGGAAACACTTCGTAGTAAGGGCAGTAAGAGTAACAGTTTGCCGAATCGGAACGGCTGTCCCGGGTATGTACCTTGTATATATTTACTGAGAGTAACTTGGGCCTGATCCTGAAGTCCGACCACCGTATGAAAGTCGCGAAGTGATTTGATGTCGTTACCAGCGTTTTGAAAAACTGAAAAAAAAAAAAAAAGAAAAGCATATTATAGAAAGCATTTATAAGGAAAAAATACGAGTCACCATTAATAATACACGTTGCGTCTGTTTCTATATATATATATATATAGACATCTTAGCCCGTTAAAACATTGGGCAAAAATTATTAGAATGAGTGTTTTATACGAAATTGATGTTTGAATATGGATAAATTTGTGCGCATTTTTTTCATTACATGCTAATGTTCATTAATGCCTCACTATATCGAGCGAATACCAGAAAACTTTGTTCGTTGTACTTATTACAATAAAGGTCTATAGAAAATTTTAACCAGATCGACCTAGTTTCTAAAACAAAAGCAGACGAACAGACTTAGAGAAATATAATATAATCCGAATCTACTTATATATAAATATCTGTGTGTGTGTGTGTGTGTGTGTGTGTGTGTGTGTGTGAGAGAGGGTGGGAGAGTTCCCTATAGACACCGAAACGGTTAGACCAACTTTTTTGGAAATTTCACACAAATGTACTTTATGTGTCGGAAAGTGTTCTCAGATAGGTTTTGTATCGGAAGCCCTCTGATGAAAATCGATAATCGATAAAATCCGATTTAAAAAAGGAATAGTCCGATTAACACCATTATATAGCTTAATATCACAAGTACATTTGAGAAAGTTTATCACCGCACAAGCAGGAGGGCCCAGTGTATAAAATCAACAGTACGTTATTTGATAAGACAGGGGTTACGTACGAAATGAATGTTTGTTTTGAACACAACTGAACCGTGATAATTGACTTTTGAATTTTAAACTTTACTCCAAGCCATTATATAACAATATTTTTTAAATATAAAATCAAGAATGGGTTCTTGATAGTGCAATGCAGGCTATGATGTATTGTTAACTAAGATACTATGTAGAGACATATGTTTCCTGTCGGCGCACTGCGACGGGTTCCCAACTAGAGCAGGCAACCAATTGATTTCATTGAAAATGAGCGATTCTACCGATTTCAATGGCAATAAAAGTATTCGAAGTGTGGAACATTCATTGATCCTCATTCACTCCCAGACAACGTCGAGTTTACCTGTTATATATATATATATATATATCAGGTTGTTGCATAAATTACAGCCGTTTCAAAAAAAATTGTTCTAAAACCTTTTTTGATATTTTGCAAAGTGTTATATATTATTAGAAAGCACGTATTCTGGTCTACAACATAATGGTCATCGTTTTTTGCTCGTAATTTTTTCTTGTTTTTTTTAACACCTTCTTTTCGCCTTTAATCGAGGTCATAAAGCGAATGAAGTGACCAAGGATATTTGTGCCGTATATGGAGAAACCTCTATAGCTAAGAGAATTGTTCGAGATTGGTTTAACAGATTCAAACACGGTAATTTTGACCCCAATGATGCTCCTTGTTCCGGAAGACCAATCAAGATAGATGAAGACCAACTCCGGGTTCATTTGATGGAAGATGCACATCAAACATAGAGATGGTGTGATTTTGCGACAATTTTATGCCACCCTCAGTCGATGGGATTTACGCAAAACCCGGAGCTTGGTTCCCATAGAAACACAACAGAAAGTTGGAGAATTAAACTCCCACGAGATTGCACTAGTCGAGTACAAAAATAACCATGAAAAAGGGAGGCAATGTCTGGGGTCGAATTTGGCCATCCCTTTTTTCCTATAAAAGAGAGTCTGGTGCTACTAAGTCAGCCCCTAGATTGCTAGAGGGATTGGTTTAACTTCCTTCCATAGGTGTGGCACAAAGCTCGGCGATGAGAAACCAGCAACCACGATTGAACACTGGCTTTGTAAAAATACCTATGAACAGGCTTATTAGAATTCTCCGCTGGTATCATGCAATTAGCAGCAAACCAACACCTCTTTAAATAGAGAAGGTAACGCCTGGGATGGTGTACTTTCTAAGACTGACCTAAATCATACCTCACGCCAACAGAAGGAGTTGAGCCGTCATAGCAGCTTCCAGTCTGTCGGATTGAGTGCCTAGCCAAACATAAGCTTGTATTAAATAATCTATCAACGAACACAAGATATTTCAAACGCTCCACGGCGAGCTTCGCTACATCATTGAGCTTCCATCCGGAGTGAGCGATTGTTCCGTTATGTCAACACATTTGAGCATTAGCAGGTTGTCCTGAATATTCTTCCTAAGAGCATCTTCAGGGCTGCATTTTTATTGCGAGAAGGTTTTGTTTTCCTTGTACACACAATACCCGTTCTGTTTTACTTCTACGAAAGCGGTAAAAGAAACAAAGTCGTTTTCTTTTAATATGGGGGACAATCCAGCTCCCCTTCCCCCCGCCCCAAAAAGAGAGAACTCTGGAGTGGAACAAAAAAATAAAAATAACCTCTGTCTAGTAGGATCTCTTATTCACTGACTGAGGAAAAAAAAGATGAAGTGTGGTATCAGAACAGTTTGCTCGTAGCCAAAAGATTCTCGAATGGTCACCTATCTGGTACTGGTCATGCTTAGTGTTGCTTAACTCCAGTGATTTAAAGCCAGAACGGCTACCTTATAAGATAATAGGCATGTGTGTGTGTGTGTGCGCCTGTTTGTGTGCTTTTACAGCAAGCAAAAAAAAACCGATAATATAAAAACGAGTTTGCAAAATAAACAAACTTAAAAACCGTATTAAAAAAGTAACATTAAAAAAAAACAAAAAAAAAACTTTAACAAACCGCAATGAGTTTATTTTCTCACGACATGAAAGGCTATCTCTTGAGAAGGAAGAGGGGGACGTACTTTATACTTTTACAAAAGCGAATTTATTTCAGTGTAATAAATCAAGAACAGGCTCCTACTCTACCAGGTGTTTTGACTTCTCTAAGAACGCATAACTAAAAAAGAAAAATAATAATCGTCTGTCTAAAACGAAAAAAAAAAAAATAGTGCCACTCTTGGACTAATCCGCAAGTAAATAGTCCCTCATGAGAACTTTTTACGTCTTTATGACCCAATCACTGACACCAACAGGATGTGATAGCGCTTCACACCCAATTAACACTGCTTTGCTTGCGCAAACTAACGCCGTTCTGCTTTTTTCTATTCAAGTCACACCAGAGGCAGATGGTGCCTGACAAGTTAAGTCATATAGATAACGTGATGAATACATTATAGGACGTTGCGACGCAGAGACGTGGATTGAGGTTAGTGGAGCAGTCATGGAATTGAGAGGTTTGCTTCTGTTATCCGGATAAGAAAACATTAACTTATTATATTGACAGATTTCCGGTTAGACAAGATTGCGCACTGACATGAGCATTCCCATGATAGTTTTCTGGGCATTACTACTTCCGTGCTGGCTCATGACAAATTGGAATTCGCTGTTTTGTTTTTTGATATCATCAATAGATTTCCTTACAAGACCAATGGACTCTTTCTCTCCGTTTGTTTTTCATCAGAGTTTCCTTCTCCAAATGTAACGTTACACACGCGTAAACATGTACACACTCGAGATCCACACGTTCTAGACTTAATTACAAAGAAGGCAAAACATAGGAAAAAATTTCAACTCCCGTTTCAGGTTTTAAGAAAACATTTATTACTCATTCTCCCACCACGTGTGACTTTTCATTACGACTGTGACGTCATCCATGTCTTAAACGTCATCGTCTCCACTTTTTATAATCTTTTGCCTTACTGTGACGTCATTTCGCAGACGGATCGGTATTTGCATACAGCCGCCATACGCACGTCCTCGTTTTGTTAGCTTCACCAGGGCTGAAGACCTTCGTCTACCCCCTGTAAAATCAGAGGGAGGTTATTGCATAATATCAGAAAGAGATTCATATGTGATACACCTTGCCCAAGGGTGGCCTGGTACTGTGCGATGCAGGAGCGTTTAGCTCTCCCAAGTATTATACATAACTTACGGAATTAAAAATGAAACCTTGATAGAAAAACGAACTGATTGATTTTAGATTTCTGTTTTTATAAGAACCCCTTTTAGTTCATTACTCTCAACCGCTTGATGTTAAAATTAGGGGGTGTTGTTTTATTTGGTCCAGTCTGACTACTGTTCTCATCCTGCGTGTTATTCTCACAACGATATGCAAAGACCCGTGGCTTAAAGGATAAAGTACTAATTAAAATTCAGTTCTTCACGACAATCTTCTGGAGGTAGAAGGTTCAATCCTCAAATTACAATTGCGAGTTACTTAAGACTTCTTTCTACCCGATCATGGCTGATGAAATGAGAGAATGCTACCTTTGCGTTTTTAATAAAGGGTTCCGTTCGAAATTCCGTACAGATTTCCGAGTTTGACGGAAAGATTCCCGAGTTCGACAAGATACATTTGAAAAATTCGGAAGTCACGAGAATAGTAGTCCGAATAACCCAATTAATGCAATTATTCAAGCCTCATGCATTCATCTCGTTAATCTTTATCCTCAAGTGGCTTTTGGTCTTGGTAAGCGGTGACTTATTAGCAAAAGAACAATTCAGCTACGAAAACTCCGTTATTTACACACAAATTTTTATTTATTTATTTTTTTTTACACCACTATCCCATAATCCCCTTCCCTTGACTAACTTCCGGTTTTTATGTCCTGGGTCAACAGTGTTAATATTCTATTTATGCTAACTACACAAAGAAATAAATACAAAGGTCCTCATCCTATTAAGGACGGGGCCGCCTCTGTTGTATTGTTTGGCTAAAACGGATGACAAATGCGCCAGGTCGGATTAAACGATCGCTGAGAGGAGGGGGAGGGGCGGAGAAGAAACTTAGTATGGACCCTCGAAATTGCTAACACTTTCTGACTTCCGCTGTCCACAGTCGGTAAACATATTACTGTCCGTTGACAGTGAAATACATTTATAAATAGCGACATACCACATTTCAGAACTATCCATGGGAAAAGATATTGATGACGTGAAGTTGGTGCACAAATCGCCTGTACGTTGCCAGCAACTATCGACTCATGAACAGGTGAGATGTCGTCCAGTGCCTTCGTGAAACCGCCAGTAAGGACGGTCGGTTGAATTAGCATACAGTGTTTTTTAGTAATAAATGTAATAAACACTATTTTTATAATATAAATAATATATATTATAATACATTATAATGTATAAACAAACACATCTTTATTTTTTTACTTGGGAATCACCAGTTATCAAGCCCTTAAGGCCACTCGAGGATAAGGGTTAATGAATGTAAGGTGGTAGTATAGTAATCGTTAATGGTGTAAATTGGGTAGAATTTGATTATGGGGATTGCTCAGCAAAAACTTGTTTACATTGGATTTGAAGGTTAGCATGTTGTATTCAACTGAGAAGCAGGCCAGCAGAATAGTGTTCCAAAGGCGGGCAGTTCTGGTAAAGAAACTTTGTTCATAGAATCTGTGTTTACATTTAGGCACAGAAAGAGAGTGAGGGAATTGTATATAGTGGTTGTATTTAGTCGAGTGTTTTTTTTGTGAAAGTTTGGTAAGGGGGGTAGAGATAAGAGTTCAGACTACTAATTAATGCTATTAATAACCTTTAAAATGTCAAGACAAACGCGCTAGCGGTTAATAATAAAATTGACCATTTAATTGGGTGAATAGTTGTCGAAACTCGTTATTGGCTAAAGATAAAAATAATTACTCTGGACGGAAAACGTACATGGTATGAAGCTACCATGATTTGTTTTCCCCCATTGAATAATAAGATGAGAAAGAAAATATGTTAAAAGCTATTATACAGAAATAAAATATACAGAAAAATAAATGTTGAATGCACTTTGTTTTTCCGACCTGGAAGGTTTATTTTTTATGAGCACTGAGGATAATTTTTCAGAAAAAAAAAATAGGTTATGTATTTCGAACATCGTGCATACTATGAGCAGATATGTAATCGAAATAGGCCAAAATAATTGTATGCAAATAAAAACTTTAATGAATTCGTGAAAATCTGTTCCCTACATTTGTTGAGGTTTTCATATTATATATATACTAGCATTTCGGCTCGGCGTTGCCCGGGTGTTTGGAGATGTACGCTGAGCAAAAAAAAAAAAAAATGTCAATTTTTTAAAATTTGACCCCTATTATGACCACTTAAAATTTATTGTTTGGGGCTCGAATAAAGTTATTAAGATCCATGTCCAAGGAACCTATATCTAAAATTTCAAGTGTTTAGACCCAAAATTGTCGGAGGAGTTTGATCGAGTTCTCAAAGGTCAAATCGTTGAACTTGGACCCTTTAACAGCCAAATTTCTGGCCGAAAACCGATCACTTAGATTTTCCCAAATCTCAGTACCCTATATGAAAGTTCGAGTTTGTAGACTAAAAATTGACAGAGTTATTGCGTAGGGAAATGTACACAGACTCTTTCACTTCTACATATATATATATATATATATATATATATATATATATATACACACACTGCTACTATTGTTGTTTCCTAGTTGTGATCCAATGAAACTCCAGTGTTTTTGACAAAGTGCTCAATAACAGGTAGAGCTATATTATATCATAAATTATTTTAGTTTGATAAACATTATTGGCTAGATATGTGCATATATGTTTCAGTCGCGATTTCGTTCGAAATCCAACTTCTCAGATTTTCTTAAGCTGGATTTTGAACGAAATCGCAGAATTTCGGACGAATCCCTTTATTTCCTTTATGGAGGTACCATGCTCTCATTCCATCAGTCATGGCTCGATAGAGATTCTAAGCAATTCGAAATTGTATTTTATTGTCGCTCACACTGAGAATTGAACCTTTAAGAGAAGGTCACTTTACAATTGATTTTTCCAGGTAGGATAACGACTCGCTACAAGTACTTGCGCAATGACGTTCAAATTCCCGAGTTCGACAGAAATATTCAAGAGTTGACAAGATACATCTAAAGAAGGTCGGCGGTTACATCGACAGAAACGTTGTGAAAATCACACTCAAGGTAAAACAGTTGTGCGAAAAATTCAAATAATATGAACCTGCTATAACCTGCCATGGAGGAGATAAACAACAGAAAGAAAAACGTTACTGGGCATATACCTTAATTCAATCTAAACAAAATTGCGTGAAAGCGTATCAGATTTGGAGGACCCGCATTGGTCACTAGCACCGGTGTTGAAATAAATCAATTAATGAGCAATGCTTCATTGAGTTTTGGCACAAGTGTGGAAATAGTTTCGGTTTAAATCATTAATGGCCGCCAGTAGCTTGCTTAAAAAAAAAAAAAAAAAAAAAAAAAAAAACGGCCAAACAGGAGAATCGCGTGTCGATCAAAATGACCGCTTAGATCTGACCAGTCGAGGAAACAGCCTTGACACCTACTTCTACTCATTACATAAACGATTTTTAGCATTTTTATTCTAACTGCTTTTTTAATGATTTATTTCTGCCAGCGATAAACAAACGAATATCAGGTGATTATACTATGAAAGATATTTTACGATTGGCCAAACCAGAAGTGATATGTTTAAATATATGCTAATAAAATGATATTTCAGGTCTCCAAATCCGTAAGGTACTCGAAATAATTAGTTTTATTAAACTTATTTTGCATGTTTTAACTGCATGAGAATTAATTATGTTTATTAGAAATAATAATTTTACTAGATTATATCATGTAAGAATTTAATTGGCGTACGCTACGCCGATCCCGCCATAAGAAAGAGGTAATTTATGGTATGTATCTTGTAACAAAGCGGATACTATACTACCTTCATTTAATAGTATCATTAATAAAAGTAATGTATTTACACTACAAACATATACGAGATATATATATATATATATATATATATATATATATATATAATTAAGACCAAGTACTTAATAAAACATGTTAAAAAAACACTTTGAAAAAGAGTTAAAAACATATTTAATTTTAAAAAGGAAACACTAAATAAGTGGAGATATATATATATATACATACACACACAGAGATATATATGTGCGTATATCTCATTTCAGAATTTTTGAGATGAGGATTGGTTATGTGTATTATTTGGATTCATCGGACTACTGTTCTCATCTTGAGTGAGACTTTCACAATGTTTCGGTCGATGTAACCTCCGACCTTCAGGCTTATCTTTGAACTCGGGATTATTTCTGTCGAACTCGGGAATTTGGACGGAATTTCTTTTACTTACTTCAGTGGTAGCAGTCCGCAAGTACTTAGTTCATTGTTAGAGTACTTGGAAAAATGTATTGTAAAAGTGATATTCTCCTGAAAGTTGAAAGTTCAATCAATGTGGACGACCCAAAAAAATACAATCGCGAATTACTTAGGATCTCTGTCCAGTCATGGTTGAAGGAACAAGGGCACGCTAGAGGAGAACAGTAACCCAGTGAATCCAAATAATAATAATATATATATATATATATATATATATATATATATATTCGAGCTCCGGGATACGGCATTAAAATTAGTAACAAAATACAATGGAGTTTATAAACCACATGTATATAATCAAAAATTATAAATAACACCATATGGCGGGACAAATACCGTAACTAGAAGCCGGTGAACATCGTATTCCACATTGTAACTTGAAGAAAAAAAATAAAAAAGAATTCTCGGGGCCACCATATCCAGGGGTTCTACTAATATATATATATATATATATATATATATACACATTTAGGTCATAAATTCGGAAGTTCAGTCATCATAACAATGCAATTTGTAATATTCTCTGATCGATTCGGACGGAATAAAATGCAACTCATTATTTTTGGAACGGCTCCCGTCCATTGTTATATATATATATATATATGTGTGTGTGTGTGTGGTTCGACATAAGTAATGTCGTTTGTAATTTTAAAATAGTAAATATTTTTTTAAATAAGAATACTCAAAAAGGCTTTCATTTTGTTCCACTTAAAGTAGCGTTACTTATGCTGCACTCTCTCTCTACTATATATATATATATATATATATATATATATATATGTGTGTGTGCGTGTGTGTGTGGCATAATCACGTTGACACACCGGTTCTCGTCATATCTTCGAAGTTAAGCAACGTTGAGCCTGGTTAGTACGAGGTGGGTGACCATTTGGGAATTTTAGGCGCTGTATGTGCTCTCCGCTTATCTCGGCATTTGTTTCCCGTCGTCTTGTACACACATTTCATTTGCTACTGGTATTTATCAATGTCGACTCAGGAGATGCGTGGTTGGAGATTGCGCACCTCCTACAAAAAAAAAATTCACGCGCAGGCACCCCTTCGTGGGTATCCATAGTCTGCTAAAGACCGAAGGAGCCCTGTGTGGGGGGGGGATATAAACTACATGATATTTCATAAAATAAAATACTGTGGAAATAGGATGTGTGGAAAAAGACAAAAAGAAAATAATTAAATACAGGAATTAATCATCCAAAACAAGAGCTTTATCGGTTTCGTTCAGAGAAGTTTCTTTTCTGAAAGCGTCCGTTGATTCGAAAAATAACAAAATAAAAATTGGTAAAGCTCTTGTTTATTGTCTCAAGAAGTATGGTTTTATAAGACTAACCAGTTTTGAATATGACGATCCCTTTCAGACATGCGTACTCAGTCGGGTCCACCATAAGGGCTTTGAATTTGGAGATGATGTCTTGGAGAATTCGAATTTCACTCATGATGCTAACTACTTTCTCTGGCGGAGAATGGTCAGCGTTGATTCCTGTAAATATAAAACAAATGTATAGACATAAAATAATTTAAATAACATGTATTTCTAGATTACACATTTTTCAAGATTCTAACCTTTCAAGTTTTTGTGCTTTCATATATATATATATATATATATATATATATATATATATATATACTGGTTGCATATACCCGACTTTGACAGGTCTAAACATATTGATTGGGGGAGGGATGGATTAGTCATATACTTTTTAAAATACACCGAATATCTTAACTTGTTACGAATGTTGAATAAAGGGAAGCATAAAACTCATCCATCTTGGTTTATGAAAATCAACATTATAATGGGAAATAACTCTCATAGCGTAAATAAATAAGCTTACTTCCGGTTTTAAACACAGTTGTTGGAAGCTATTAATTGAAAATAAATTAAATAAATTAACTTGAAATAATATATCTAAATAGAAGAATTAAAACGATTCTATTACAAACAAAATCGAGCTAATTATTAAAATAGAGTTTCTTTAATGTATAATATGCAAATGAAGGTATTTATTGAATGTTGCTTTCTTTCGATTATATAATATATATAGAAATACTGGAATAAAAGTGAATATAAGTTCATTTTCAATATGAAAAATAATTTCTGAAACCGTGCATATAAATTAAATTGTGAACAAACGAACAAATAAACAAACATAATAGAATACGACTTCATTATAAAGCAATACTGAAACAAGGACGAACGCCTGGACGATCCCAAACTTTTTTTTTATTATCAAGATTTTTTATATGTATATATATATATATATATATATATATACACACTCCTATAATTTTTGTTGTTTTTTGTGTGTGTATTGATATTCATATTAAAAACCCTATTTCTATTAGTATTTAAAAAGACAATACAACTTTGTTTTATATGGCTCGTTGAATTGCATTTATCTGCAAAAGATCTAGCTAATTTGCATATTCTTTTAAACATTCATTTTAATTAATTTCCTGGGGGGTCGGTTTCCTTATGGAATGATCATCTTTAGTAAACTATTACGTATAATTATATTCATACAGATATTCTACATGATTTATCCTTATGCAATATTTGCGTAAAAAGATTATAGTAAACACAAAATCTTTCTAGATATATATTCATGTATGCGCATATATTTTTGATTAAAAAATTCTTACTTAACTCTTCCGTAACTTTTTCGTCTACAGACATGAAGGTTCATATACAGGGTATCTGAGCCCATGCAAAACTTGAGGTTTTAGCCGGGGAAAATCGGTGCAAAATGTGAAATTAAACAAATGAAACTTGCCAAGTGAAACGAATATACATACGTGACGTCATAACCATTGGTTCCTGTTTTAATTTTTAGCTTTGCTATAAGCGTTGCCTTCATAGTACAATCATTAACGTGAAAGGAAAAAGTAAATCGTAAGCTAAACGGTTTCGTTTCGATTTTCGGTAGTGGCGCACGAGTCTTTTTTTTTACTTTTTATATAATTATTGTATATTAGGTCCAATTTAAATACGAAATCTGCATTAATCAAAATATCATTTAAGCGTATTTTATGATCGAGCAATGCCGGGCGGCCTACTAATATATATATATATATATATATATATATATATAAAGCTGAATGTGTGTGTACGATCACGAATACGCTCCTATATGGTTGACTATTTTAAAAAACTGATTAGATATAATGATAGATGTATCGAGACACAGGAATGGGTATGTTTGATCCTGCAGAATGCTGGTTCATTAAAATTATGGGGATTGCGTTCGTGCCTGGTCCACAAAGTATAATATAAAAAATTTAAAATTAAAAAAAAAAAAAAAAAACGTTTTGAAGTGTTTCTGACATAGATGTACATAAGAATACTTTGATAAGTATGTTGTAACTTAAATAGGGATGGTCTAATAAAATTGTGGGGTCTGCGTTCGCGCCTGGCCTCCATAGAATGGAAATAGGCACAAACTTTAATAAAGACTTTTCATATCTATCTGCGTAAGTATACTTTGATAATTATGTTTCAGTTTGAAGAAATATGGTATAATAAAATTATGGGGGGGTGTTCGTTCGCGCCTCACTTCCATAGAATGGAAATATGTCACAAAGTTAAACAAGCTTCTTTTAATATAGATCCATAGAATATTGTGATAAGTGTTTCAGTGTGAACAGGTATGGTATAATAAATTATCTATTTTTACTTTCATCATATTTTGCTTTGATTTTGATACCCCCGAATTCGAAGCTATCTCTTTACAACCCTTCCTTTTCATAACCAATCATATTTTCATAGATCAGAGTCCATTTTCTGTAGGCTGTTTTTGAACCCAGTCAACGACGGGTACTTTTGCTTATATATATATATATATATATATATATATATATATATATATATAAAATGAAAGCTCACTGACTCCTGGATATGAAAATGTAGAGTTTCCAATATCTCACCTGCCGAAAGTAACAACGGTCCAGATTCCAATGGCATTTGAAACTGTGCGGCTCCAAGAACGAACAGTTCTCGCCAACCTTCTTCTAAGAGAAGGATTTGATCGAGTGAAGGTAAATTTAGAAATGCTGGGATGCTTTTCACCCATTTCACGCTCATGAAAAGAAGACGGGCCGCTGCTTCACAAATGGCTTCCGGATTGTTAAAATAAGACTGCATTATTTCGTGAGGGTACTATGGAGAAGAAATTCAAAGAAAATCACAACATGAATAAAGGTCAACAAAAATTATAAATTAAAAAAAAAAAGAGTGGATTCTTGCAATACACAAAAACATGGGTAGACGAAAACATTGGCTTGTACTCCGCAAATCGTCATGCCAAAAAGCATGTGTGTGTGTGTGTGTAGGGAAGATTGTGGAAAGTCAGCTTATTTAATATTTGAATATCATTTTTACTAGATTTTTAGCCCGTTAAAAATGGACAAGTTATATCCTGTTGACTTAGGATGGGTGGTTAATATCCAATTTATGGTTGAATATTGTTAAATTTGTGCTTCTATATGCATTAAATACTCATCCCTATTAATCCCTAACTTTGCATCGAACGGAACTCATAATTCTTAGTTCGCTGCACCTTATAAATTTCGCCCATACCAGTAAGTTTCCGGCAAATGTAGGACGGACATATAAGAAAACAGACAGACGAAGAGCAATATAGTATAAATTATTATTATTATTGTTGTTGTAGTCGATCTATCTGGATAAATTCTGCAGTCTAAAGTCATAGTTGTTAACGTAAGTATATATGTAATAGGCAGTTTCTCACTTTCTAAGCCTCGTTTTGATTTACTCGCCTCTTACCTTTCCCAAATCTGGGCAAATTCCGTGGTGCTAAGACAAAGTTTATAACGTTAGTAAGTAGATATGTATCGAAATCGATATTAATATAAAAATTATTCTTTTATGTCTTAACATGCATATAACACCAATAATTGGAATAACTTAGAATTTTTTATTTACTGTTTATTTTAGATTTGTACTAGTTTCAACACATCACGTCCAAGTTGTGAAAAGAAGCGAACCTGTCGACCATTCACTAGTGCAGCATTTATCCCATTCATAATCAGCTTGCGGCGGTACGTGATAAATTTATAGAACTCTTATTATTATATAAGTATTACATTTATAAAAATATTAAATACGTAATACATTTATAGAACTATTTTATTGTACAAGTAATACATTTATAGAAACATTTTTATTATATACGTAATACATTTTTAGAACTATTTTTATTGTATACATATTTATGTATATTTATAGAACTCCTATATACGTAATACATTTATAGAAATCTTATATACGCAATACGTTTATAGATATCTTATTCACCTTTGGGGTTGGTTGGCAAATGATTCCGTTCGTGATCTGTGGTTGTTCGACTGCGCTGACCGTAATTCCATCGTTCATGTGCTCGAATGGCACCAAACCAGGCAAAAAATGATTTCGGAATGGGTTGGATGGTATCGTAGATGCCAACTCGCTCGTTTCCTTGAGGTACATCGCCACCTGGCGTCGTATCGTGGAATTGCGGGGTCCTCGCTCGTGTTGTACAGCTAGAAAGAGAAGAAAATGATTTATTTTACAACCAAGACGACTCAAGACAATAACAACACAGTTGAAATGCCTTTTTTATATATAAAAAATAAGGTAAAGCCTGGAAGAGTTGTCATCTTAATAGATGATGTTTATAGACAATTGAAGTGAAATCTATGGTTAAAACAAAACGCACAGAAGATTTATAGATTTAGAATTGACAAGTTATCGCAAATTAATGAAGCCCTTTCTTTAAATACGGTCTTAAAAATATTCTTTGTCTATTTTGAAAGGGGGGGACACGCCGTGTGCAGTTCAATCAAACGCATGACATTTCCAAGATCAACTGACAACTGACCAAGAATTGTTTTATAAAAAGTAGATTTGAAGAAAAAGAAACACACAAAGATCGGCAGCTCAAAGTCACGTGGCCAAACATTTGTCGTCTGTTTTACTTTTCTTTGAATATTTTATTTTCATTGATTGAAGCCAATGAAAAATAAATTTTATATGCCATTAGCAAGTGGAAAGAAATATTGGTTAGTTATTATTAGGGCTGTGACAACAGCATATTATTTTCATTGTTTTGACTCTTGACGTATATATCATTTCATTGTTTTGACTCTTAACGTATATATCCGTTAATATCTTATGTTTTCATATAGACTCGGTTGATTGACCGTGTCTTACTGTCGGATATATACTTGAGAGTCAAAATAATGAAAAGAATATTCTGTTGTCACAGCCCTAATCATTACACATCCGGTAGGAAAATAAACATTCATTTAAATGTCAACAACAAAATAAAGTTTGACGAGAATTCGGAAAGAAATATTCGATGTTGTCGGATTCCTGTATTTTAGAACTCGTCAATTTGGACAGGGCCGGTTGTAGTAGCCCTATTTGGTTGGCCAATACAATTTACTTTGACCAATCATTAAACACTTTCTTTCAGAATTAAACAAAACAAAGTCCAATTCTCTTTCTCTTTGTTCCAACGTTGCGATATAAAAAAAAGGCATACTTTCACAAGTATTTTCATACTTAAACGGACAGTATAAGATAAATGTGTCTTTTAATTACGCCTCAAACACACTGTTTGCAAGACATTATAATCACTTTGTGTCTGTTTTACCGGACGCAACTACGATGTTAGTTTTCGAGCATGAAAGCTTCCATGATCTGGGGCACCACATTTGCGGATACACTTTTCCATAGATTCATTGGATCAGCTCCGCTATCGGTCCAGATTTATCGACAGCAGGCAAGCTGAGCAGTACAAAATACATAAATATCGAGCTTTGACGGATAAATTTCTTTTCGTTTCGCATATCTTTAAAGACGTAAGGCGTACACGATTCGAACACATTTATTGAACTATTTTTGCCTCCATATAATTTCAGTTTGCTGCCAACCATTCCTCGGTGTGTAACATAGCGCGGATGCCCGGATGTAAATGCATGCGAAGTGATGTCACCGGTGGTGAAAAATTGACTATAAAAAGAGAAAGAGAACGACCACGAGAGAGAAAAGATAATGTTAGAGATCTCGTGAGTAACATGGAAAACGTTCTAGATTACGTGGATGACGTAACGGCTGTACCAATGAGAACATAAATGTTGTTACTACAAAGAAAAAACGAGTTGGAGTTATTTCCTATTCTTTGTCTCCTTTGCGACTCAACATGGACACAACCTGTGTTGGTCCACGGACAACGTTGCAGATGCGTTCCACAGTTGCATTTATTCTGCATTTTATATACTTTAATCTTAACCATAACCAGACATATGTCTACCCAGAACTAAGTGAGGAGGTTTTTTTGTAAATACTTTTTGCAAAACTTATTTTACCATTTGTGGCTTAGCTTTGCTACAAAAGACCCGAATTTCTAATTTAAAAAAAAAAATGGAAATTCTACAAATGCTGAATTTTTTTATTACAATAAAATTACATTCAAATTAAAAAAGTCGAACTGCAAATTAAAAAAAAAAAACATTTACATCATACACGTTACGTTCGTGTTACACGTTCTAAAAAAATGTTAAGCGTTTAAACTTTAAAATAACATCTGAACATTAAATTGAAACTTGAAAAATGGGCGTGTAAAAAATACTAAAAAAAAATCAAACTCATTTTATTTAATGTTCCAATTTTGTTTTTAATTTTGGATTCTAGATGATTTAAATCTGTGACTGTGAATTAATTCATCTAAAAATCATGACAGTTCTTCGAGAGATATCGTTGACGATATGCGGTTTGTATTCAAAAGTTAAAGTAAAAGATAATTTGGATAAATCCGGAAAACCGCAAACATGGAGAAGTTGGGTATTTGCGGACGCGGTTTTATGCGGAGGGGTATGGCTGTGTTTTTGCACCCGCGTGATGTCCACGCGACCAGGCACGCACAACATGGCGATCGCAACTTTCAGTTCTGCTTTTGCCCTTTTTCTTCTTCCGTTATGAATCTCTTTATATTTTTTAAGAGCAGGGAGTCGAAATGCGAACGCACACAGACTTACACGTGCATGATAATGACTAGGAAGAAGGGGAAAAACTTAAGCTCTCGTTATAGAAGAAGGAGGAAGAGAAAGAGAAAGCGCTTACAAAAATATACAAATAAATTGACATATGCGCAGATAAGCGCCTATACTGCATAAAAAAATCATTTGTCTTTGACCTATCCTCCAAAAATGTCACCTAAGGAATCGTTAATAAAATTCCAAATCCTTCATCCAATCCAACCATTTTCGATGCAAATAAGTTTCAGTCTATGCCTAACTTGCCCAGTAAGTAACAGTCTTCGTTTTATCGCAGTTTAATTATACGTGGGGGCAATTTGATAATCCTCTCATCAGTAGTAGGTGTGATCTTAAGATTCAGTGAGTGTGAAGCTCATTTAACTTATATTTCTTTATCTGAAAAAAAAAGGGATATAAAAACCATCTTCATATATTTCTGGACTGCAAAGTATCATCCCAGCCCAAACCAGAGCAATGCAAAGATAGGAGTGCTTTGGAGTTATTGGCAATGTTGCATACCGTATCCAAATGTGCTTATCATTGAATACCGATAAAGCAAAGACTGTTGGACATTCATTATTAAACCTTGATGGATAACTCGGGTTTAAACTGAAGTTTATTTGTAACATGTTATGGCTGGACTTCAGAAAAAAAAATTGTAAATTTTAATAATGATCCATGGGTGCCATCTTCTACGTGAGGTCCGCCTATCAAATTCCACAACCAGCGGCAACCGTAACTTCCTGCACTGATGATTCTGGAAGTAAGAAACACTAGTTTATCTCAAGAATTTCTAGAATCAGGTCCTTACAAGAGGGACTAGTTGAAGGTTGCCAACATCAATAAGTTAAAGTGGTGTTACGGAAGTGATTGGATTCGATCTTTGCACACCTAAGTGGTCAGTCCATGGTTTTATGCACATTGCCACCGCCACCCCCAATTTCCCTGTAATCCTTTATTTTACTATTATTTATGAATTTGTCTCAAAATGTTTGGCAATATTGGTTCTACTGTCAGTTTTATGATTAGGAACCTGTCCTGGGACAAATATTCCGACTAGCGATGAACGCATAAGAGAAAACAATTTAAAGTCGAGACACACACACACACAGTATATATATATATATATATATATATATAACTTATTCATTTTGGGGATGAGAAGAGACGTTAGCTGCTGACAGCCAACTCTGGTCAGTTAACAATCGTTTCATTAAAAAAAGAAAAGAGGGTTATACGCAGCCAAAAATCAACACAATGCCATGCATAGATGAAACGTAAGCGGGTATTGAAAAGGTTGTTGACGCAGCTGCCGGGCCCCTAGTGGGCAAAATGCGACATTGGTGCGTTGTGGACAGCGAGCTAAGTCCTCTTGCTTTGCTTGCGACCAGTGCTTGCGGCTGGCTTCGTTCGACCGCTAACAATAATGGTGGATCTTTGCTTGATTTCACAGTGATTCCTTTCTCTTTAACTTTTCTTTTTTTCGAATCGCCCTTTTCTTTTAGTTTTTTTTATTTTCTTTTTTAATATTCAGACCCTTTTTTATTTATTGTTCTATTATTCTGTGTATTCACGCTTAGGATTTTAGTCAACGTACTCATCACTTTGAATTTTAAAAAAATAATGTATAAAACTATAATGACCAAATAACAAAAAGCCAAAATTTAAGATCAGGAGGCTGGATTAATGTTCATTTTTTTTTTTTTTTACTAACTAGTTTTCTCACTTGCTATTGCTTCGAAAAGTTTATATTTGAAATTCCTGAAACAAAAATTTTGAATAAATATTTCGTATTATTTGGATTAATCGAACTACTATTCTTATTGAGATATTTATTTGCACAACATTTCGGACGATGTAACCTCCAGCCTTCTTCATGTGTATAAGTCGGCATGTTTAATATTGAGAAAGGGAGGCAACTCTATACTTCCGAGGTTTCGTATTTAGGTCCTAGTTGATAGTAAAATTAAAAATAAAAATCAATAAAAATTATCGGTTAAATTCAAGCAAGGTTCCCTGCAGGCCTGTGAGGCTAAAATAAAAAATATCTTATACATAATATTCCAAGAATTTTTTTTCAATAAATCTTATTGGTAAATTACAAAACTTTTTCAGAATATTCTGTATTGGGTACATTTTTTTTACGATGTTTGATTTTAGTTTGACTCGCTGCTATCGCCGAGGGATTTTGCTTGAATCTAACAAATTATCAAGCAAAACCACTGTAAGATATTATTTCTAATAATTTCATAAAAAAGGTCAACTGTAATAAACATTTCATTCATAACTTTGTTGTAAACACGAAATGAAACTTGGCATATACTTGAATAGTTCAACATAAACTTCATATTTAGTATTACTAATAATAAGGATGAGATATTATTTCTTTGTGTTTGTTCGCGATACTCTTTAAATGAATTCAATTATTTTTATGCAAGTGAATTTTTACCTAAATGCGAGTTGGGAATAATTTTCCGTTTTACCAATTTGGTACTCCCAAATGGGGAGCGGCATATATATTGTTTTTAAAATATAATTATCCACTAGCACGTGTTTCGTCGTCTACGACTCCGAGTGGCTGAATCTAGCGAGATTCGAAATCGAGACCCATGGAAAGAAACCTAAACCTCTACCACTGTTCCATAGTTCCCTTATTATTTGTTCCAACAAATAATAAGGGAATATTTTTTCTATATAAGAGAAAGAATCTTTTTTATTATTATTATCAGCTATTATTAAGAAAAGGTTTCCACCTTTTATCATAAAAAACGTAAATTATAATTATTTTTCTTTTGTTTTTATTATTACCAACCATTATTATAATTACTAGACGTTTTAGTCCGTTAAAACGAGCAATTTATGGCTTGTTGGCTTAGAATGAATGTCAAACCTATCGTTTAATATGATTAAATTTGTGCTCATTATTTTTTTACATTAAATACTAATCTCTATTAATCACTAACTGTGCATTGAACGGATACCATAATATTTACTTCACTGCTACTTATAACAAATATCAGTGCAAAATTTCAGTCAGATCGGCTCAGTAGTTTCCAATAAAAGTTGAACAGACAGAGACAAACAGATAGGCGAGGATAAACATTATGTAGAAGCCTTCTCTCCCTGTTTGTTCATGAAATGAAATTTAAATCCGTGATTATTGGACCGAGGCGGACACACGTACGTTGGTATTTATTCTAGAGATCGTTACACTACAATTGTTGTCGAAAAGGACTTAGGCTGGTCGATTATTTCGTTATTTCTAGAATTTTCTAAAATCGGCTTATTAATTTTTCACATAATTTTTCATGAAGTTGTGAACATTGCACTATGTAGATTTTCAACTATAGTTGAATATCAAATATGTCTATGCGACGAAAATGGCGTATTGGTATGCGGAGTACTCGTGTAGCGATATTAGATTCAGGTGTAAAAACAATGTAAAAGCGGTATTTTCCACATCAGGTTAAAGTAAGCAGGGGAATAGAAAATTTTATTAAGTTAAGTAGTAGAATTATAGCTGACGTGTAATAGAAGTTACGTGATGAGAAGGTACGTACAATAATGCAAGAATAATTCTCTCTCTATCTCTCTTTTGGGGGTTCAACGCCAATGCTATTAATAGTTGTAAAAAAAAACCGATTCTCAGAGCAAATCATTAGTTATCTGCTGTCTTTTTATTTACTACATGAAGACAGCTACAGTAAAAAGGTAGCTTAATTAGCGGATCTATCGCCAGTCAAAGGTGATAAACTGACTTCTTGAAAGATCACTTATTGGATCTTGACACCTCAGGCTGTTATTGTTCCATCGGTGTGGTTAATGACATGGTTGTTTTCCACGTCTTTATATGGGCTTGATTATTAGATGGGTCTTATTCTACGCACCGTAGAAACTACGTGTGAGACACTATCATATGCTTCTTTGTAATCTATCCATATCATACTTAAGTTTCTGTCTCTTAGTACAGTCTTCAATTGTGATTTTCTGGTTTAAAATGTATATGTACAGTATAGATATGTAAATTATATCTCAAAGTCATTGTAAGAAAATTTATATGAAAACCGAAGTAGCCTGACAAAATTGTGGTTTTAAAAATAATCATTTCGTCAAATTGGACGAACAATTGAAAAATAAAATATAGCTAAGGGAGATAAGCGAGGATATTGCCATATTAATGGAGTCAAGAGGGAAGGTTGGACTGAGGAAGTAAAAGAAAGGTTAATATAATGAGAAAATGGAAACTTTACAAAGGGTTAGGGAAAAGAAATGTATCAAAGACAGAAGGGAGTACAAATTATACATAAAAACGTAATAGAAAACAAACTATGCACAATAAAGTAAAAGAGGGCGAGAGAAAAGTGTCGAGAAGATAAAGAGTAGATGTTTATGGATAAGTGGGAGGGGGTTGAAATCAAAGGAATAGTGGGAGGTAAGAGAAAAAAGATCCAACGTATAAAGTGTTCTGTAGTGGCTGCATTCGATGAGACGTAGGTACCCCTCAACTTAGAAAAGGTCAGAGGTTATAAATGCCTTTAAAGAAATAGATTTTTTTAAAAGATTAGCATAAGGAATCACTTCAAGAATATTCCTAAGATACATCCTTCCAAATTGTGCGGTTAGTAATGGACGTTCAGCTTCAAACGTAGGCGTGATAAACCGACGAAAATGCTTTTTCGGGCGCCAAAGGAATAGACCAACGTAAATATGATTGGACGCACCTACAATAAGTTGCGTCCATTAAATCTCACGTTTAATGATGACAATGTGATTTCAGATACGCGTCCCTATATTTCTATAAGAGATTTTGAGTCCGTGTGTATTATAAGTGGATATTTAATAATCAAAGTAATGTATTTTTAGTATAAACGCTATCATGTACTTACTTGACATGTCGAAATTAGTAAAAAAAATACTTATAAAAATGACGAAAAATGATAAAGGATAAAATCTGCTAAAACTATTTTTACAAAAAATATAAAAACATTGTTATTGTATATCTACCATTTTTTAATTTGAAATGGCGGAATTTAACTGAAAGTAAGGGAGATAAGTCAATTTCTTATGCATAATAAAAACTTTTGAATGCATTAAAGTAAAATCATTTTAAAAATCATGTTATAGAAAAAAAAATCACATATCAAAGTCGTAATGTAATAAATAACATGGACGAAATAAATTGTGTAACAATATATATATATATATATATATATATATATATACACACATATATATATATATATATATATATATATGGTACTTAAAGAATTAGAAATATTTTGTCAAGGTGATAGACTAAAGTTACCTCCCTTAGATTCAGATCTCTTCAAAATTAACAGATACGATACAACTGTATTATTCGATAATTTTTTACTTGTCATAATTTTTCGGTCAATGTGCAGTAGAGTATAACTAAAAACTTACTTTTAAAATGTTCTCATGAGTATTCGGGTCTGTTTTGAACGAATATCACATTTAGAATTGTCGCCGACAAGAAGTTTTCATTATATTTATAATCCAATATATTCCCTATTTTTTTCACTAATGGCCATGTTTGTTTTTGCACACACTCAATTTTTGCGGGTGTACGAAAATAAACATGACCACCAGTTAAAACAATAAGGAATACATTGGATAATAAAGATCTTGATATTGTCGATAATTTTAAATGTGATATTTGTTCAAATATATCTGAAATACACTTTTCAACGTGAATCTTTTAGTTGGTATTATTTTTTACCAATCTTTCTACTTGATCAATGTATTGCTTTTATTTTATATTATTTTTTTTTAGATATCCACTTTAGAGAGCACACAGACTGTCCATCAGTCTGTCAAGCTTTAGTTTTAAATAGTACGGGTGGTCTGACACGACATACACAAATTATATTTTAAACGTAAACCTGACAGGCGAACGAAATATTTTTCAAACTATGACGCTTGAGACAGACCTACCGAAAAACAAAGACTCTTATAGTTCTCAGTGGACGTATCTGGAAAAAAAAAGATCTCCTGGATTTTTCCTACGTTCTTTTTCGGAAAATTCAACTGTTTTCTTCATTATAAATTCACGGTCAGTCAAACCTGTTTTCTATCGTTTTCATTTGCCCTTTTCTTCAGAAAAAATAGAAAAGAAAACGATCCTTCTTAACCTTCCCACCCCCCTCGTTTATCCGTGGGGCAAAATCGACTCAGTTCCTTCCCGTCCCCACAAAGAGATGAGAAAGTCGGCCATATTTGCTCTTTAGAGATTGGCGGCAGTTTTGTTTTTTTTTGTTTTTTTTTTCTTCTTGTCAAGCCACGAAAATGCCCTCGGGTTTTGCTGTTAGATGGACAAAGGCTCCCAAAACAAGCAGATAATTGTGCACAACCACATCGACAATAACAAAACAAGAATATAAATGCTTAAAAAAAAATTTAAAAAAATAAAATAAAGGGAGAGGGAGGGGGTAATAGACGCAATTAACTTTAGCGCCAACAGTCAATTCATTTCAAATCTCTACTTCATTCGTCAGCCATCTTTTTTTTTTTGTTCTTTTTCTTTTCCAACATGCAACTTGCGCAGTGGCGGATTGATTTCCATTTTACCCATTAACGTTTCAGTTTTAAGGTAACAAAAGCACTTCCGCGCCGGGAAAGAAATCCTCATTAGATAAATATGATTTCTGGGTGAACCGATTCTTCTTCATACGCACCCACACACAGGAAGGTGATGGCGGCTCAATAGTCGACAACATTGACTTACAATCTGGCTGTGCCAAGTTCGAATCCAGTTCGTTCCACAGAAACACTTTCATTTGGGAACGTTAGCAACCTTCCCGTGGTTCTTCGCGTATATCTTCTTATAATGGAAAGATATTAAGGAAACAAAATGCCAACGAACTCATTATGAATTGTGCTCAACATACAAAACACACACAAAAAAAATATTAATAACAAAACAATATAATAAAACTAGCCGGGTTACCTGTCGTTGCCAAGGATCCAGAATAAGAAAATAAAAACGTTAACAAATGTAACATCTTTTAATCTCCCGTCCTCTCTACCTCATTCTCTTTGAGCAATGATTAAATCTAATAGAAAGGAAAAGAAAATTATAACGTCATCAACAGCCGATTGTTTAACGCAGTTTCAGTATTATTTTCCGAACAATTCCCAGTAAGCACCTAAGATTTTTTTTTTCTGAGCCCCCATGCATATTTTCAATTACTTTTTCTCTAAACCCTCCACATGAGCTACGCCGGGTAGATAGCTGTTTATAAATAGTTTAACAGCTTTTAGATTAAGGTAAACGTTATTACTGCATAGAATAGTAATTAGTTATCCGTTACGTGTGTTGGTGACCTTTCTTGATCCAACCCTCACTCCAAACCAAATGAACGTTCGACCGATAAACATTTAGTTAACGAACCAACCAGAGCGATTCCAATTAATTAGGGCTATGACAACAGATAATTCTTTTCATTGTTTTTACTCTCTTAGTGTGTATCCGTTGATATCTTATATGCTTTTATATAGAGTGGTGTGGTTCTCGATTGATTAACTGTGCCTAACTGTGTCGGATAATATATACTCGAGAATCAAAACCATGAAAAGAATATGTTTTCATAGGCCTAGTAATAAGAAATACGGTAGGACCTCGGGATACCGTGTCCTAGTATAGATTTTCAGGTTACGATGTGGAATACGATGTTTTCCCGGGTCTTGGTTATGGTATTTACCCCGCCTTACGGTATCATTTATAATGTTATTTGATTATATACATGTGTATTATATACTTGACTGTATTTTGTTACTAATTGTCAATGCCGTATCCCGGGGGTCTACCGTAGAGTAAAAAAAAAAAACCAAAAAAAACACGCGCCTTTTCTAACTTCGGAACGCAACCATATTTAGGTATTACGGGAAGTAACAAAGTGAAGACCAAGTCTGATAACTACCCCGAACTACCTTAGAATAGGTTGTTTTTTTTTTTTTTGGTGGGGGGAGGGTCACTAACATAATATAGTTAACATTTTGTTATGTTCATTTCTTTTTCTTATTGTTATTTTTCTTTATTTTTTAAGGTTTAGTAATATTCCATCCTCATCATTCCGCACTTGTTATTTTTATGTTTATGCATATATGTTTGATTTTTTATACAAGAAAAAAAAAAAGAATTCTATTTTTTGGTTTGTAAATAAATAAAGTTTGTTTTTGTAAATAAAATCTTGAAGAACGTTTATTTATTTGGGGATATTTTAAATAATTTGGGCACACAGAACGAATGAGATATCAAAGTGAGTAAAAAAAACTAGCTAAGAGAATAGACAAAGTGGATGACCCATAACCCACATCCTCCCATTTGGTTTCATACCAAATGGGTTTAAGGATCCCCCCCCCCATTCTTTATATAAAATTTTAATAAAGTGTTGTATAAAAAAAATAGGGGGTCCTTAGCAATAAATAAATAAAACCTACATTTGACTACACTGCCATCTAAAATGAATTCGGAAAAAAATAATTGCGCGCAAAGAAGAGAGAGGGAGGGAGGGGGTTGTTTGTTTGTATATAACTCCATATCTTCCCGTTTTTGTTTTTTTGTTGTTGTTTTTTTGTTTTGTTTTTTTCTACGACCTGGAAAACTCGAGCGACATTTGTTTCAGCTAATATTTATTGTTAACTCACTGCAACCACTTTATGTTTTGTGCCAGCAATCATAGGTGAAAGGCATTTACCGAACAATAGTCCCCGTTTGTAAGCTCGAATCAATAACAGTGTGAAACGGTTGGACCATTTTACATGGCTCGTATCGATATTCTTTCGATTCTACGCTCGCTTTTGCTGCATAAACTGTTTATGTCAGTCAAATTGCAAATGGTGGAATCTCTTTCGTTGGCAACAATTGGAGTGCGCGCTGCTAAAAAGGTAGAACGCTTTCGCCGGAAATGACGAATCAAGTTGTTGGTTACAACAAGGATCGAACGTGTGGTACCGGAAGGAAATATTTCAATAGCGCCCTAACCGCGCGCACGCGCACACTGAGATTTTCACCGATATATTGTTCATAAAAAGTATAATCCCCTCTAACAATTTGTTACCGTGTTTAAGTTCATTTCCAATATATGCATCGATATGGTTTTTTAAACACATACGTCTATAGTAGAAATAGTATGAGAATATATCTATTAGTGGCGGGACGATTTATCGACATCGGAAGTCGGAAAAATCGGAACATTAAGGAGAATCGGAATTAGTATCGGAAAAATGTTCCGATGCCAAAAACGATTCTTTGAATTGTATCTTCCTCTGTTGATAGTAATGATAAAATAAATATTTATTGATTTTAAACTAATAGTAAAACTTAAATCGATAGATCATCTCTTACAAGTATATATTTCTTTTTCGCTTGGAAAAATATCTGCGCATTTAAAGTGCGCTGTTATAGTAATTGAGGAAAAAAATATCCGCTCCGTAGTTAAATATTTAGGGATTTAAAAAAAAAATCGAAATCAGAAAAAATATTGGAATCGTCCCATCACTAATATGTATGGCAATTTACTACACAGAGGCGTCCATGTTTGATTTCTGTAGATAAGCATCAGGCTGATGCATTCCTGTCGGAATGAAACGTGGACGCCTCTATGTAGCTCAAAATATATATATATATTATATATATATACACGCACACAACAATACATATGATATTTTAGCGTATCTTGCAACGGGCAACATCGCGCGGCATGTTGGTTTGAAATAAAATCGAACATTATGTGTGTTGTGCCATATTCTTTTTTATAATTTATTGGAATCGTCCCATCACTAATATGTATGGCAATTTACTACACAGAGGCGTCCAAGTTTGATTTCTGTATATAAGCATCAGGCTGATGTCTTCCTGTCGGAATGAAACGTGGACGCCTCTATGTAGCTCAAAAGCAAATATATATATATATATATATATATATATATATATACACACACACACAACAATACAGTATATAACATCGGGAGCAGCTGATTTGAAAATTATATACCTATAAAAGTTAAAACGTGTGTGTGAGGACACTTCTCAACCTATATACTCAACGAATTTTTTATCTACAGACTTGAAATTTGGTATATAGGATATTCAGACACGTGGAAAATTTTTTATCGGGTTTCATCCGGAAGTTGAAAAATTGGTACGTGAGAGGGTCATTAGATTTTCATCTGTTTTCAACTGTTTCACGACTGCGTATGCGCAGTCGTGAAACATGACAGCTTCCTTTGTTAAGTACAAGTTTGTTTGAAAACACCTTTTAAAGAACATGTCAAGTTGGCGTAATGGTTATTGTACTTGATTCACTGCCTTTATGTTTTGATTTCGATCTCAACTCGAGTATTTTTTTTTTGTATATTATTTTTGAAATGAAAATCAAGTACTGCTTTTTGCTTAAAACGACATATTTTACAAAAATATTGATCCATCGACTATCTTAACAAGCACCGAAAAGAGCTCAACGAAATATTCTTTTAAAAAAAATGAAAGTGAATGAAATGATCTTCTATTTCTTCTATTTCTACCTTTAACGCCCCTTCTAGAATCTGCCTTTACCGTTTACCCATCGGCAATGACGCTCCTCCTCCTCACTTTTTTTTTTTCTTCGTGCTGCACGCGCTCTGCAAAAAGAGAGAAAAAAAAAAGGATGGAGAACGGCGTTCGTCTGACTCCGCCCCCTAAAATTGTGTAGTCATTGACCCAACCCTCTTTCACCGGTTTCCCTCGGGCAAAGTCATTATAGCTCGGTATCTAATTAACCCATTAAATCTAGATGCATAAAAAATCACTTTCAAATTAATGAGGAAAGAAACAAAGAACAGGAGAGAAAAAAAAGGGAGAGAATATGCGCTGAGGTTTTAGTTTAATATTCAAAAGTCATTGTGCGGTTAGAAGTATGTGTGGGTGTATCGGTCTACGGCCTTTGGGGACCACGTATGTATCAGGAAAAGTAACAGAGACAATTAGGTGATATATTAGAAGCATAACGAACAAGATCTCACGCATATATATATATATATATATATATATATATATATATATATATATATATATAAGTTATTCCAACCCAGATTTATTTAATTCTCACCCATAAAATTTTATTTATGTTTTTATGAAGCACGTCTTACGTGTTTCGTTGAATAGCGGAAACTTACCAAACAAATCAAAGACATGTTCCTCTGCAAACCCTTGGAAAGTTTGGGTATATATATATATATATATATATATATATATACAGGGGGGCGTGGCTCAGAGGCTAAGAATGAGAGTGGATAGTTGTATGTTTTAGTTTCGATTCTAGCTGATGGACCTCCAGGTCATATATGTGTATATATATATATATATATATATATATATATTTAGGTTTGCTATTATTACTATGTACTAGGTTCAATATAATAATCGATAGAAAATTGTTTCTCTAATAATACGTAATCTGCATGAATTAAAATATGATATTTTAGCGTATCTTGCAACGGGCAACATCGCGCGGCATGTTGGTTTGAAATAAAATCCAACATTATGTGTGTTGTGCCATATTCTTTTTTATAATTTTTTTTTTAAATTGGGAATGATTTTTTCATCATCTTGTGTGTGTGTGCGTGTATGCGTGTGTGTGCGTGTATGCGTGTGTGTGTGTGTGTGTGTGTGTGTGTGTGTGTGTGTGTGTGTGTAAACAAGCGTTTTTAGCACAATAAAAGTGGTGGACGAATATTTGTTTAAAATAGACATATATACACATACATAAACTAATATATATATATATATATAGGATTGTTTATTTATATATAATGTGTGTGGAGGGAAGACGCAAAAACAACTATTTGAATGCCTAATTTGCATACGTCTTTATAAACAGTTTATTGCTAATCGCCTGCTTAAACATATAAAAAATTTAAAAAACTAATTTGAAAATACGCTTTATGTGGAAGTTAGTGTTAGCTGAAGCCATAAGGCGCGGACATTCCCTGCAATTCCTATAAAAGTATCCGTTAAGATGGCATTGTCCGAAATCCAAGATGGAAGTTATCCTGAACGAAACAACAGCTGGATAACCCGTATGGGGCTTTCAACGCCCACTGTTTTGTTGTTATACTTCGTATGTTCTTGTAAAAGGAACCAGATAAGGTAAACTTAAGCTACGTCCAATACAGTCGATTCTAATTCAAATTTAAGCGTAAAAGACCGATACATGGGCGGACGAAGCCTCATATAAGGGTGTGTGGACACATTTAAAATTAAACGCAAAATAAACAAAACACTCCTATTTTAAACTGAGACATGAAAAAAAAAGATCGCATTTATATTATCTATTTATATATCTATAAAATTATGTGTGAGAACTCTAAACCTATATACTAAACTAATTTTTCATCTGCATACTTGAAATTTGATATATAGGGTATTCCGCCACGTGGAAAACTTAATTGGTTTTAACCTAGAAAAAACGATTGCTAAGGGGTCATAATGGAAAAATTGATACTTAGGGATCATCTGATTTTTATTTTACATGACAACTTCCTTATCTTAAGAATAAGTAGGTTTGAAAAAACTTTAATGATCGTGACAAGCTGGCCTTATAGTAATCATATTTGACCCACTGTCTTTAGGTTTTAGTTTCAATCTAATCTCAAGTATTTTTTGTTGTTGTTTTAGCTTACAGAAAGTAACTGTTTAGAAAAAAAGAAAACAATACTCATATACACATGTTTCAGTTTCTTTCCGTTTTCTTGCTTCATTTTTTTAAGGAATTTAACATTACGTTTTATACCGGGCAATGAAGGGTATATCTGCTAGCGATCCCAACTCGAGTATTTTTTTTTTTTTGTATATTATTTTTGAAATGAAAATCAAGTACTGCTTTTTTGCTTAAAACGACATATTTTAAAAAAATATTGATCCATCGACTATCTTAACAAGCACCGAAAAGAGCTCAACGAATATATATAAGGTTCATACGTAATGAACCAGCGTTGTAGTTTGCGTATGTATGTGTATTGGTCCTACCATGTCTTATGACATGTATAGAAATATCTGTACGTAAGCACGATTATAAACCCTTTATTATAACTTACTATTCCTTCACCCCTTAACTCGTTTGCATTTGCTGACATTAATTTAAATGCTTATAATCTTGCCATATTGTATCACCCCTCCTCCTTTCTTACTGAAAGATAATGTACCTATACTGACCCTTTACGTATCCCTTACGCCTTTCCCCTTCCCCCCTTTCCCCCACACCGCCATCTATTTTTAAGTGTAATATGTCACTTGATGTCGCCCTTTCCACTAGCGTTTTAATATTTCATTTTTTATATATTAAAAAATATATTTCACATCTTCATTTAAGGACAAGATGCCCTGAATAGCAGATGTAAACGTTATTTCTCTCGCCTGCTGTGGAACAGTAAAAATAATAATATATATAACTTGAATAGTCTCAGGTCATTAGCAATTAATGAGTTCATGTTTGCAAAGTAATATGCAAAACGTTTCGTATAGGAAAACATTTATTATGCGTTTAATGTAGAACTGCACGTTGTTTCTTTATACATAAGGCAATTTATAAAGAACTACAGTCTCCTCCTCGGTTCTTTGTCTTCAATAATTTTCTTCCTACAATGTAAATATTTGAGTCGGGTTCGTCAGTTTGTCTTGTGAGCTGTTGAAACATGTTAATAAAATATAATTCGACTTGATTCCTTCCAAAAATATACTTTGTCTGGACTGGAATTCTTTTCCGATAGTTGTCAACCTTAAAAAAAAAACGTAACTAGGTATTTCTTTATACACAGTTACTTCCCTTTGAGTGGAACATAAATATGGAAAACAGCATTTTTCTTAAAAATATATATTATTTTCAAAATAATTCGTATTTTGGGAAATAAATTATGAAAACCAAACAAACCGTGTGTAAATATGGAATAATTGCATATTTGCAGACACAGGGGACTTTGTTTTTAAAGCGGTCCGTACTAAACGGTGTAACCAAATCTGAATATTCTTTTCGACAATAACATCTACTTGATCCGTGTTTATTATCTAGTTTATTTATTTTTGAACAACTACGCATTTTTTGTTCCATTACGTTTATTTTATTTTTTATCTAAAAGAAAACAAAAAAAAAACTTTTTGAACTAAATTAATTTTCTTTCCCATTTATTAATTTCATTTGTTATATTTAAAAACTTGATTTAATATTTACTTTCAGTATTAATCACACTTGTAATCTTTATTTTCAGTAGTAATTATACTTGCAAATAAACATTTTAATTTATGTTTAAACTATTTTATTTATAACAAATTAGTTTTTCTAAATAAACATATTTCCATGAAAATAATCAGTTTTAATATATTCTTATGTGTCAACTTGCCTTTTTTGTCGGGGCATCATTTTGCACAAGTGGAAGTTGCTTGTCTTGCTAAATATGCAATTACACCATAAATACACTAGTAGACAACGCCGAATCAGTGTAACTAGTCGATTATATAAAGGAGAGATGTCTGTTCGTGTGTGTGTATGTATGTGTGTGTGTGTGTCTTGCTAAAACTTTTTAAATCCAAATCAGACAAGATTGATTCTGGTACTTCTTAAAGGACAGAGATTCGGGCGCATAATATGTGAAATTTAGAAAAAGTTTTTTTTATTTTTCTTGCCTTAATGACTGCAGAATCTAACGAGGTCACGTAAAATCGTCTCTTAAAACTGTTTCAGCATTTGCGCATGAGTGAACCGCTTCACCTCTCAGATACGTTAAGTACATAAATTTGCAATGTCATAAATTTTTTTAATCGTAACAGCTTAAAAAAAACGTTTTCGCTCACATGCCCCTATTCCGATTTCAAAGCAGTGGGCCGACATCAATGGATTTTTTTATAAACTGAAAATTATTGCACTATAAAAATAATGAAATTAAAACAAAAATCAGCAACTTGATTTTCTTTTATATGACACGAGCAACAACGGATAGCCCTGATAGTCTATTATATAAAGGGAAGTTTTCTGTGTGTCCTGCTAAAAGTCAAAGACAAAACATTTATCCACAAAGTTGTATATAATCTTGATCGTCGTTGCCCTAGATGAATAATATAAAAAATTAGAAAAAAACATTAATTAGGGGTTAATTGAGCCATGTTTCAGCGGGGTGGTCGATTCTGTAGTGATATTATGCACTTATTTGGAAAGAAAATGACTAATTCCATGAGGAATCTATTATATAAAGAGGCATTCTGTGTGTGTGTGTGTGTGTGTGTGTGTGTGTGTGTGTGTGTCCGTCCGTCCAGCTAGAGAGAAATGGGTAAGGGAAAGAAAGAGAAGCTGATATATATATATATATATATATACAGAGAGAGAGAGAGAGAGAGAGAGAGAGAGAAGTCTTAATAGAAATGGGCTATGTTGGATCAGGACAACGCCGCATAAACCTTCTAGTATATTATAAAAGAATGATGCAAGAAATATTTGCTTGCAAACATGTTATTGGTTTTCTTACGACTGATAAACTCAAATACAAAAATCTGTGATAATCCATAATTATCACGTTTTGGTGATGTTTTTCACGTTTCTAATTCGAATCTAATTTTCTTTTTGCCAATTCTTTTCCTTATCAATCGATTAATTCTTTAGAAGCAGACCGAAATATTTACAATCTTGCCAACAAAGTTTCTTTCAGCATTTCAGGCTGCCAATTAATTCAGTTAAATTACATCGTGCCATTTCCAGTATTTTTATCCTCCAAAAGTAAAATAATAATAAAAAAAGGAAACTTTCAAAATAACAACAAAAAAAAGCAAATAAGAAGTAAATGAGGCTGGTATTGGTTGTTTCTCGAAATCGAAAGAGAAGAGAGCAATGGCCGCGTACAAACAGAGTAACTGCTTTGCCGTTGAAAATAATTGCCAGATCATGTTTGGTTAACAAATTAAATGGGAAGGAAGCAATTGCCATTTCCAGCCCCGACTAGCCGCTACAACGACCACGCCTTTTTTGTATTTTACCGATTGATTACGCAACCTAAAAATATCACATGGATATTCGAATATTCTTAAACTATACGCAATATGTTCCTTTCGTCCTGTGAAGATAAATGAAAGCACATAAAGCATCACCACTACAACAACACATACAACCATACACACCACCACTACAACACAAAACCATATCATGAACGCATTCACAACCATACATACCGCAACAACATAATCAACAACAACAACACAAAACCATAACACACAATCATAACACACAACTATGCACACTACCATAACACTAACACCTACAACACACAACCATAACGCATAGACACTCGTGCACAACATCACAATATTACAACCAACAACACACAACCAACAAGTGCCCTTCATCGGGATTAGCTAACTTCTCAATCCCACTTTCTGACGTTGGTGTCACAGTTATTGCAGTGGAAGAGAACTAAATACCCTTAAAAGATTCCCAAGTTTGAAAGTGTCGACGGAAAAATTGTGATATAACAAACGAGACGAGAATAGTATTCTGAATAAGTTGAATAAACCAAATTGTCAATCCTCATCTCAAAAATGCTTATACATGTTTTTGTTGTTAATTTAGGGATGGAGGACATATCAACCCTTTTCAAACATGCATTTTGTCGGCTGTACTTATTACACAGCATCTCAACTTTTCAAAATTTCATGCGATATCCGATTATTTAGGACCTAAATAAGGGGTCTCCAAACTACAGTCCTCGGGCCAGATCCAGTCCGCCAAAGTCATTAATCAGGCCCGCACAGCTCTTATGAAAAATGTAAACATTCAGAAAAATTTCTTTAAAATGGAAATGCGTGAAAATAGTTTGGTGTTTTTTGTTTTTTGTATGTCGGAAAATGACTAAACAAATGTTTGGGGGAAGCA
Source organism: Euprymna scolopes (assembly GCF_053919585.1). Lineage (NCBI taxonomy): Eukaryota > Metazoa > Mollusca > Cephalopoda > Sepiida > Sepiolidae > Euprymna > Euprymna scolopes. The sequence goes on from NC_136491.1 coordinate 118,281,672, forward strand.
ATTTTAATAAACATCAAAGCTAACGAGCAAAACGGTATCAAACACGACTATGTTATTTTTGTTTTTGCCGCTTAGCTCTAAAATTCAGCGATATGGCTCCAGGTTCGAAAACTTTGGGGACCTCCGAGTTATGTAAAAGGGGTCAACTTCAACTCAATATTATAAAATACAGTTTGGTTGCTAAAAAAAAAAAAAAGCGCGAAACTCGAGGTTGTAAATTTTATTGTTTAAACTGTATTACATTTTTTATTATAAATTACAAGGCCACACAGCGTTGCGGGTCGTAAAATTTATATAAATATTGTATCTTAATTAATGTAGAGTAGAAAAATGAAGAAAAAAATGAAAAAAAAAATGAAAAAAAAACAAAAAAACTGAGACATGTTCATACGAGTATTATGTTTTTCTAAATAGTCCACTTCTTGTAAGTAAAAAAAAAAAGTACTTGAACTGAGATCGAAAGTAAAACTTAAGACAGTAAATCAAGTACGATAACGATTAGACTAGCTTGACACAATCTAAGTTTTTCAAACCTACTTATTCTTAATATAAGTAATGTGCCATGTGAACGATTCACGCATGCGCATTTGTGAAACAGTTGACTAACAAATAAAATTCGATGACCCCTACGTACCATTTTTTTTTTTAATGTTGACTCCTTAACAGCCTTTTTTTCTGGATGAAAACCGATTAAAACGTTTTCCACGTGTCTGAATATCCAATATACCAAATTTCAAAATTCGTTGAGTATATAGGTTGAGAAGTGTCCTCACACACGCGCGCAAACATTCTAACTTTTATAGATATATAGGTTATTATTGCATCTGGTTTATCCACTGTTTCGATTTCAATACTCAAATTATGGAAAACAACTTCCAGACTTTCAAAGGCAGGTGATAATTCTTTTCAAAACTGAACATTCGACTTAGAGACTGACAAAATGTCCAGCTGTGTGATTTTTTTTTTCATTTTTTTTTTTTTTTTGACAATGATTACGAAACATTAGTTTGATAACCCTGTTACGAAATAAAAACTAGGTCTTTTAACAGCTGCTAAGATCAGTAGAAAAATACTGCAGTTATTTCAGAGTTTTCTTTCTTTTGAACTAGTTGCTCTAGAAAAGCTTCAGAGTCTTGTCTATCCTACTATTTCGCCGGAAGCTAGAGGTGGATCCATATAAATATATGGATCCAAGAGAAAATTCCAGAGAAATCGAAAGTCACAGACTTTCAAAGTTACGGCAACTGGTATTCATCATGGTCGCCTATCGAAATACTGATCCAACCCAGTCTTATTTAACTTTAACGATTGTTGTTTCGACGTGATATAATCGATTCGTGCACCTGTTTTTGTCATATCAAATAAACACTAACGCTCATCGTTAATCCGTCTGTCACTCGTCAGTAACTCGAATCTGGATGATATGATTTGATAATTCAATTTAAACATCCTTCTAAATCGCATAAACTTCGATGAATTTCCTGCTCAAAATATACAAAAATGATCACAATTTGACCACGCCTCATTCATCTACTTGTCTTGAACTCCTATAGAACACTCCATGACATTTCTTTTGTATCTCTCACTAAAAAAGGTGGAGGGAAGACACATTTTTGGCCAAGAAGCGTGTCTGAATCAATGGTATCCTTCGGGCACCGTCTAATAACATGGGCAGACCGAGCACAATAAGCGGAAATATGGCTCCATATTGCAGATGATGGCGCAGAAGTGAGTATTTTCGTTAGCCATGAACAACGGCAAAATGAAAAGGGCGTTCGGACGTGACAACTGTTTATCAATTCCTCACGCTCACTGCGGCTGAAGATTGACCAACCGGAATTAAATGGCGTGGAAGACGTGTTTTGCTCTCGAAATAACCAAAAGATTGTAGAACGCCTTTTGTAGTCATTTTGGGTACTTTAAAAATAAAAATAAAATAAAAAGCATGAATAAAGAATATTATTTTGGTTTTGTTGGGCGAGTTTAAGAACATCGGTGTTAGAAGCGAACACAGGAAGTAGACGAGTCTCTGAATTCCTCAAAACAAGGCTCGTTTATTTTGTAAAAAATATAAAACAAACAAAAAAATCTAACTTAATCACTTTGTGGTTTAAGGTCGCTTCCATTCTTTTGATTTTAAACATGCTTATATTTTTTTTTTTTTAACAAAGACAGTTATAACTGTTTTCTAAAAGAACAGTCATTAATAATTAAACGAACAATATTATGTATTATTTGGATTATTCGGACCGCTGTTATTCCAACAACGTTTTAACCGATGTAATATTCGAAGCGTGACGTAAAGAATATAAGTGCTTAGTAATAAGTAATTATAAGTGACAGCCTTCATGAGGTTAAAGGTTCATTCAATAATAAAAATGCAACTGCCAATTACTTAAGATTAATATCTGGTCATGGCTGACGAAATAATTGCACGATGCCCCCGAAGATTAAATAAAGGTTTTTGTTCGAAGTTCCGCACTGATTCTCGAGTTGGATATAAAGGTTTCCAAGTTCGACAAAATACACCTGAAGAAGGTCAGTGGTTACATGACCTGAAACATTGCAAGAATATCGCTAAAGATGAGACAAACAGTCTGAATAATCAAAATACAGATTACTGATCCTTATTTCAAAAATAAAATCCGTAACAATTAAATTTAACTTTCAAAATTCTATTAAAAATGATACTTATGCAGAAGACGAACTGTGCTATTTTTAGATAAGATTTTCAAGTGAAATTAACTTTTTATGGTATTTTTGCCTATTAGATTGTTAGGTGAAAGCACTCTCTCATATATATATATATATATATATATATATATATATATATATATATATATATAAAGCATTTATGTGTGAAAGAGAGGAAGAGAGAATTCAGTATGGACTCTGAAACGATTGAGCCGATTTTTACGAAATTTCACAAAAATGTACTTTATGTGTCTGAGTGTTCTTGGATAGGTTTTGTCTCGGAATGTTTCTGATAAGTACCGAAAATTGTTAAACAATAATCGGAAAATAGGGGAGCTGGTTTTTACCCCATATTAAAAACGGCCTTGTGCCTAATTTGCTTTGGTGGGGAAGCAAATAAATACATTAAAGAAAGAACAGTCCGATTTTGAAAAAAAAATTAACACCTTACAAATCCTAACATCAAAAGTGCATTTGATAAGTTTTATCATCGCATAAGGGCCCGGCGTATAAAATTAACGGTAGGTTCTTTGATAAGACAGAGGCGCGTTCGAAATGAATGTTTCTGTTTAGGGTACAATTGAACCCTGATACCTGACTTTGGAATTTTAAATTAAGCTATTATATAACAATATTTTATAAAATCAAAAGTATGTTCTCTACAGTGTAATGTATACTACAATGTACTATGGATTAAGTCACTGCGAGGAGGAATGCAAATTGTTCTCCCGGTGTTCTGCAGTGGGTCTCCAGCTAAAGCAGGCCATTAATCGATTTAATTGAAAAAGATTTCACGGATTTCGGTGACTTAAGTATGGGAAGGAACATTCGTTGATCCTCATGTAATCCCGGAAAATGTTGGGTCTTCCTGCAAATAGATTTTAAAAAGCTTCTTCCACATGTAAAGAATGGGCTTCCTAATAATGCATGCAAGGTCAATGCATAAGCATCATTAAAATAATAAATAACTGACACTAAAAATGAAAGTAAAAAGATTTCCGAGAAACGTCGAGTAGGGACAACTAGTTAAAAAAAAATAAAAGTTGGTGTTCTTCCCCCCACCCCCACCCGCCCCCTTGCTTCCCCAGAAGTAGGGAGCGCTAGCCTGGTGGCAAACAAACCTCGTTGGGGGGTTGAAAAGAATGAATGGGTTGTGCGACTTACCATCTTTGTTCATACCAGCTTCTAAACACTTGTTCAACCGACATGCTCGGCATTGGTTTCTGTGGGTTTTATCCACGGGACAATTCCCTTGCCCCCGGGATTTGCATATGTATTGTCGATTCCGGCGAATGCTCCTCTACAAACGATAGAAAACACGCATTAAGTTACAGATTTTGAGTATGTACGTAGACGGGGTTGGAAACTAATCAGAAATTAGCTTTCTCAAGAATGGTTTTATGTTATATATATGAGAGAGAGAGAGAGAGAGAGAGAGAGAGAGAGGGGGGGATTATTTTGGAGTTCGATTGATAGTAATATATTTCAAAATGCACGCACGTGTATTTTTGAGGTTGCCTTTCAGGAGTCCGGTCTCCTATTGATACTGGAATACACACTCTCCAACGTGCATTCTTATATGATGGTTTTCAGGGGCGACTTCGATGTAAAGCAAGTCCTACGCAGTCTAGTCATACTGAAAATAAACTGTGCTAACCTCGTTTTAAACAGAAGTCACTCTTGAGAGGAAACACACACGGAGGTACACACTGTAGAGAGTGTTCTAGTGATCATTCCAGTAACCATAGAAGCTAGCAGGCTCACGAAAAGTAATTTCAAAACCTACCTGGCGAAACCAGTATATATATATCTGATCTGAGTGTACATTATATATATACACACACACAGGGTGCCCCCCAAAAAAACAAGAGGTCATCTAGAACATATGCTGTAGAACGGAGAAAAAAAGGCCAAAGACCCTAGTGTTTTGATGTGATGTTTTGAATATAATAAACTAGTTATGACCAAAGTTTCATTTCATTCGGACAGAACAGTAAGAAACGGGGCCTAATTAGAACTGGGCCCGTTTTTATGGGTCACCCTGTATAAATATCATGATTCGTTGGTTACAATAGCATACAATAATATATCACCCTGTATATACATCATGATTCTTTGGTTGAGGAACAAAATTTACATATTGCAATCATGAAGGTAAAACTTATAATTCATGATTAAAAGTTAAATGCATAAATCTCGTTAAAGAAAGAAAAAAAGGGGCGAAGAAGATCAAAGAAGAATAAAAGGGGGGGGAGTCAGCTTGCTGGTTTCGCCTTCGCTTTCTTAAAGAGGAAAGAATAATAAAGAGGGTGTGTCAACTGACCGGTTTCGCCTAGATACAGCTTTGAGAAAGCGAGTGCGAAACCGGTCAGCTGACTCCCCCTTTTGGAAATAGGGTACGGATATGAATATCTCCAGTATCAAATAATCCTTATGGCTGTAAAAAAAAAAGTGCCAAAAATAGGATATGTATGATGGATGATCCCCTTAATATGCTTAAGGGCCAATATCGTATTACCCACTACACAGTTTAGGTCATTACCTTTCCAACGAGATTTCATCTAGTAAATTCTGAACAATAGTCGCTGAGATTTGGAACTTATAAAAATTGCCAATAAAAGGTACCTTTTTTACACTCATAAAATGTTTCAAAGTCATTTGTTTTCCTAGTTTTGCATATGAATTACAAAATATCTGATATTCCCCCAAAAAACCTTTGGCCTTGATGGGGAGGAGACTAAAACTTGCTGCTATGGTTTCAAATGATCTGAAATAACAGCAAGGGGAGACTTGATTCCAAATATTTCTTTCCAAAAGAGGGGAGTATAACATATGAGAAATATTTGGAATCAAGTCTCCACTTGTTATTTCAGATCATTTGAAACCATAGCAGCAATTTTTAGTCTACCCTCCATCAAAGCCAAATGTTTTGAGGAAAAAAATATATATATATATATATGTGTGTGTGTGTGTGTGTGCGCGCGCGCACTTTATTGTAATTCAAAGCCCTTTATACATAAACAAATGGAGCATATGTGTGTGTATGTGTGTGTGTACGTGTGTGTAACATTAAAAACGTGATAATACGATAAATAAAATTTGGCTCACCTTGAAAAATCCGGCGCATCTGTTATGAAATAGAGAAAATGGAACAGTTTAGTTTTATTTTATTTTGCAGATAGTAAACCCATAGCTGGAGAGAGAATATATAAGATAGATACAGAAATGAAAAGAAAAAGAGGGAGAAACACAACGAACGTAAGAGACAAATTTTGTTTTTGTTTATTTTTTTAAAAATTCACTTGTTTTGAAAGCCCACTTTTTGCCGAGTGATGTTTTTGTCCTTTTCTCATTGCAAAATTCAATCATGTTCTGCAAACAAATATTCAAGGACAACATTTATTCTATACAAACAATTAAAATGCTATACATAAATATTTGAAAATATGAGCATTGAAGTATACCAAAAATTGCTAGATTCGACATAAAATAAACCGAAAAGGGGGTGATATGTCGCAAGACAAAATATCCAAACCAATTGTTTCAGTTAAAAAAAAAAAAAAGATAAACTACAGAATAGTTAACAGTCGAAAAAAAAATTAATAAAAAATATTTCTAGCAAATTTGTATGGTTTTAATATACTGAAACGTAAATATTTTTTCTTTCGGCATTTTATTTCAACTAACATGGTTTATCGACACATGATAAAAACAATAGCTGCCGATATTTTCATTAATTTTGCCAAATTTAGTGTGGTTTTACGGTAGGTTTATTTAAGGAGGAGCTTACCACAAGGACTTAGAGTTCGTGTTAGGGTAAGTATTTTTGACTTTTTTTTCACCATAACCCCTTCAAACTTAAAATGGATATTTTGGTGGTCGGGTATCGATAAGCGAGCCTGCATCGAAATGAATGCAAAAGTATTAAAAGTATAAGAATCTCGAGAAACTTTAAATTACTTTTGTATAAATTATTTGTTATTTTCCGGGGGGGGGGGTGAGTTCTGCATTATTCTGGATTTTTACGAAAAATTATTTTAATTTCGTGTTATATTTTCATGTGACCTGGTTGCCTACAAAAAAGTACATCGTCACAATACAAGATAAGTAAAAGTGTTATTTTTTACCATTTTAATTCGCATTGTATTTTTTTTATTTTAATTACCATTAAAAATGAAAAAGATTCATTATAATATACTACTTACCCATCACAAGCGTAAATTCCATAATGTTTCCCTGAAGAATGATCTTGACACACTTTACAAGGAACATTCACCAGGATTCGACCTATTCAAAACAAAAGAAATCCTAATATTTAAACAGGAAATATTAGTTATAAACCAGATTCAGAGATTACGTTACATATATATATATATATATATATATATATATATATATATATATATATATATATATATATATATATATGTATGTGTGTGTGTGTTTGGAACTATGTATATATGTGTGTCTCTATACATACAGTGGGTGTAATAAGCATCCGATACAAAGCAAAAATTTGATTTATTTTTTAAAGTTCTATTTTACACGAAAACAATAACAAATTGCTATTCTAATGTACATTTGTATGATAAATACAAATCTCGTATCAAAAATCATATAATTACGCATTCACTAGACATGTACGGTTCAAAAAGTATTTAACAAAGAAAAAAATAGTTTTAATTAGCCAATTGGTCATGTGATGATTCAGAGAGTTACGTAAATCCAAATAACTCTTGACGGCGTATTATTTATTTTGGTAAATTAAGTCGCACTGTTTATACAATGTCTAAAACTAGAGACTTGCCGGAAAAGACGTGAAAATCAATTGTTCAGTTACATATGGATGGCTCAGAGTATAGAAAAATTTCAACTATGTTGAATATTCTAATTTCGACCGGTAGTGACATGATTCGTAGATAGAAATCCTACTAGTGCACTCCAAATCTGCTACGTTTAGGGTGTTCTTCCAAAATTTCTATTCGTATGATTCGACTTTTGGTCCATGAAGTGAACAATGATCCACGAATAACTTGTTCTGAACTCCAGAAAATATTAGAATAATCTGGGACACGTGTATGCAAGAATACAATTAGAGCAGTGCTTCGAAAGAAAGGATTCAAATCGCAGACACGAAGAAAAACTCTTTTGTTAAAGCCGATTCATGTCAAGAATCATCTGAAACCTTCATCTGGAGAAACCTTTAAGATTTGGGAATAAAGTATGCTATGACGAAACGAAAATTGAGTCATTTGGTCGAAATAGTCTAAGTCATGTCTGGAGACAGAACTCAGCGTTTGGCCCAAAGAATACCATCCCTACAGTGAAGTTTGGAGGTGGAAGTATAATTGGTTGAGGTTGTTTCTCTTCAGCCGGCCCTGGAAAACTTCACATCATAGAAGGGAAAATGAATTCTTAAATGTATCGGGCTATACTTGACGATAAACTCTCAGAATCTACAGAAGATTTGAACTTGCCTAATGGTTGGATATTTCAGCAGGATAACGATCCCAAGCACACGACTAAGGCAACTGCTGTATGGTTTCGGGAGGAGAAAAAGTTATTAGGATGACCAAGTCAATCACCTGACCTCAACCCAACTGAAAATCTGAGGGTACAAAAAAGAGATCCGAGGAATCTGACAGAACTTAAACGAATCTGCCAAGAAGAGTGGGATAAAATTCCAGTTAACATTTGTAACAATCTTGTAAAGATCCCAAACGTTTGGAAACTGTTATGGCGAGTAAAGGTCATATTACTAAATACTAATATTTTTTCTTTGTGTTGAATACTTTTTGAATCTTAGATATGACATTTATGTAATTATTGGGTGAATATATGAGCGTGTGTGCATGTATATGTAAGTATATATATGAGAGTGTGTAAGTATATGCATATGTATATATATATGTGTGTGTGTGTGTAAGTAAGCATATGTATATGTGTGTGTTTATGTATATATGTGTATATATAAGTGTGTGTGTGTGAGTGTGTATATATATATATATATATATATATATATATTTGTAAATGTAGATTTAAAAAATTTAAACCAATTTGCAGAAATAAGACTTGATACAAAGCTGATTTCGTATTAGTTTTCTGAAATCATAAAACATTTGTGGTTTTCGGAAGAACACAAAAATGGAGAAAAAAATCTAAAAGAAAAGCAGAAAATTCCGATGTAAGAAATGGTTTTGCATTCGTTTATTATTTTATATTCGGATCGACGTTGACGAAAAAAAAAAAAACAAAGTTATCGTCAATTCTGATTGGATAATTACGTTATTTTTTATTTCATTGTTATATGTCGCTCAACTCCAAAACCACCAAAGTCTAAGCTATTGTTGAAGTGGGTTGTACTGTTAGTGGAAGTGTATTGTCTTGTGTAGTTCTAGAAGGTTCATCCTTCCAGACTTTGCTTTCTTATATTTAGTGAAAGGTAATTTTATTATTGCTACCGATGGATCCCTATCGCAGAATGCCGATGGGGCTGCCTAAGCATTTTTTGCTTTGCTTGCAGACTACACCACTTTTCCTCTGGATTGGTGTTTTGTAAATCCCAAATTTCTGACCTTGTGTCCCATCCTCCTGGCCAGATAGAGACAGAACCCCAAGTAAACACACGTATTTTTATGTATCTCTAGTTATATATAAAAGACAGTTTGTGTGTGTGAGTGAGTGAGTGAGTGAGTTCACTTCATGTGTCTGGGAGTGATTCCGATGAGTATCAAAAATCGATAATCGAAAAAATCTGATTAAAAATGAAACAGTCTGATTTTAAGAAAAAGTTCACATTCTGATACAGCCTAACATCACAAATGTATTTTATAAATCACCGCACGCACACAGAAGGGCCCGACGTATAGAATCAACAGTAGGTTTTTAATAAGAGAGGCGCGTCTAAAATAAATGTTTATGCCTAGAGCACTACTGAATCATGATACTTAATGTTTGCATTTTAAACTTTAATTAAAGCCATTATATAAAAATAATTTTATAAAATCAAAAGTAGGTTTCCTACAGTAGCAATGTAGACTACAATCTATTGTGGACCGAGTCATTGCAAGGAGGCATTTGAAGCTTCCTTCTTGTGCACAGCAGTCAATCAATCGATTAAAAAAATAAAAAATAAAAATGGACAACTACACGGATCCCAATGACAATAAATGTATTTGAAGTATAGAACATTTGTTGATCTTCATTTAATCCCGGACAACGTCGAGTCTCCATGCTAGATTATATATATGTAAGAAATATTGAAATGACGAAAATAAATTAGACAATTTAAAAATTTATTAAATCAAGGGTTTAAGCAAGAAATACATACACAAACACACACACACATATATATATATATATATATATATATATATATATATATATATATATGTGAGAGAGAGAGAGAGAGAGAAAGAGAGAGACTGTTCTGGCACTACACTATCTTTTCTGTTATCAGTTAGAAGAAATCCTTCTACACTAAGACTGAAAAGGAATGTGAAAGTGACCGAAATATAGAGGTCTATAAGATGAAGATAGATAGACAGGCAGAACGAGAACGACAGATAGATAGACGGGCAGAACAAGAACGACAGATAGATAGACGGGCAGAACAAGAACGACAGATAGATAGGCAGATAGATAGATAGATAGACACAAAGTAAACACAGAGAGAGAAACTAGAAAGAAGTAGTTTCGTTCCCGGAAGCGTCAAGGTGCGCTAACGTCAACTTTCGGCGACATCAAAGTCGGTGAAGGTGGCAGACGACAGAGGGGAGTGGCGAGCTTAGCGACGGCGACACCGTTTGACAATGTGTAATGTTCTCGTTAACAGATAAAAGAAATGCAGGTAGGAAGAAGACCCTTCCATCTCCGTCGCCAGTCATTATTTGTTGAACAACGATTGATCCCTTCCCCATTACGTCAGTCTACACCCCTCTTCTCTTCATCCTCACTCGATCTTCCGAGTTTCCGTCATCTCCCTATTTAAACCTTCTTATCCAGTATCACTTCGGACTGAAGGCTATCCGTTATTCGAGACATCAAAAGAAATCAGCATCGACAAGTTTATGCGCATCTTTTCGATGGTTCCCAAACCAGAGCCACTTGACTCCCTAGAAATAAACTTCAAATTGCTGAAATTTGTAAATTTTATCAATAGGATGCCCCCTCCTCTTCCAGAATAAATGTAATATTGTAGTGACTGATATGATTTAGCCAAGAGCAGAATAGTCAATTTCAATATTAAGACCAAGGAACACTATTTTCTCTACAATTTTGATGTCCTTGTGTCTAATTTAGAGGCACAAAACCATCTCATAAGAGGCACCTTCTAATGAGGGTAGAAACACTCACATATATACTTGCACATACATACACACACACACACATTGGGTTTACTTTCGGCAGTCTCGTAACTCTTGTTTCTCTAATTTTGTAATTCCATGAGCGATGTTTCTGACACGAAAGAATGATTTTCTCGATTGAAATCTACCAATCTCACACCTATCGTTGACTGTTTTTTCCTTCAACCAAGTGGCTTCAAGCCTTGTCTTGAGCAATTCTATAAAAAGGTTCTCCTGTAGCATATGCCTCCCTGATTCTACTTTCCCTTTCGAATATGCATGCGTAACGTAATAGCTATTGTTCGTGTTTTAATTTTAAGCCTTGCAGCAAACATGTCTTCATATGTCAGACATTAACGTCAAAGGAAAAAATAAATCCTAAGTTGAACGTTTTGGTTTCGATTTTCAGTGGTGGCACACGTGTGTGTCCGTGTGTGCGTGTTTGTACGTGTGCATCCGTGTGTGTTTGCGTGTGTATGTGTCCGATCGATCTATTACTTGTGTTAACCAAACTCAGGCACGGCAATGCGAGGCCGGACAGGTACAGCTAGTATAATGATAAATACGAAGTCTGCATCAATCAAAATATCACATGTAAGCGTATTTTACGACTGGACAATACCGAGCAGCCTGCTAGTCTTACATAAAATACATAAAGAAAAATCAACAAATTTGTCAAATTAAAAAGAAATTTCAAAACTCTCGGGCAAATCAGCCACCACATAAAATAAAATTTCACTTTATAAGCGATTTCAGAATCGGATTTGGTAAGAGTGTCGGAATCGGGATTTTCGTACAAAATCAGTAAGTGTATTGAGGTCGTCCCATCACTAATTATTATCGAAATGATTCATCAAAGTACTTTTTGGGAATCAGCCAGTTGTTTCCTACAAATCATTTTCAATACACATCCTAGGATAGGGTTCACTAAACTACGGCCTACGGTCCAGATCCGGTCCGCAAATATTGAAAAACGTAAAAATATTCAGGAAAATTTTTGTGAAAATAGTGTGGTGTTTTATTATTATTTAGAAAATGTTTATTATTATTTAGAAAATGTTTATTATTATTTAGAAAATGTTTATTATTATTTAGAAAATGTTTATTATTATTTAGAAAATGTTTATTATTATTTAGAAAATGTTTATTATTATTTAGAAAATGTTTATTATTATTTAGAAAATGTTTATTATTATTTAGAAAATGTTTATTATTATTTAGAAAATGTTTATTATTATTTAGAAAATGTTTATTATTATTTAGAAAATGTTTATTATTATTTAGAAAATGTTTATTATTATTTAGAAAATGTTTATTATTATTTAGAAAATGTTTATTATTATTTAGAAAATGTTTATTATTATTTAGAAAATGTTTATTATTATTTAGAAAATGTTTATTATTATTTAGAAAATGTTTATTATTATTTAGAAAAATTTTTTTATTATTTAGAAAATTTTTATTATTTAGAAAATTTTTATTATTTAGAAAATTTTTATTATTTAGAAAATGATAAAAAATAATGAGACTATAGAGAACCAATTTCAGTAAAACACAAAGCTAATAAGCAAAACAGTATAAAGCATGTCCAAGTCATTTTTTGTAATTTTAATTTTGACTTACATAGCTCTAAAATATCAGCAATTGCCTTTCCCCACGTTCTAAAACTTTGGAGACTCCTGTCACATGGGAATAGAGGCGTGGCTTTTGCAAACAGACGAGTCGGAGAACGAGCGAGTCTGTCAATATTTATGGCAGCTATGCGAGCACTGGGCGTACGTTTTTATTGACAATCATCATCGGCCTTTATCCGTATTGCAACACGGATAGAAAACACGAAAAAGAAAGAGCTAGGTGTGACGGTGTTGTCGACTCCAGTCAAGAGTCATGTTGTATCAGGTTTACATCTGCGACCTGCAATCCTATAGATCTTATCAGATCTCCTCAGCCAACACACGCACACTTCAACGTCTGCATGTTTTTGTAACTTCGCCATTTCGGCGTCAAATATCCGCCAGATTCCCCCATCCATATCACCTCAAAGTTTGCACTGTCCACTTCGATCGAGTCTCAAGTCTTTGAGGAAATCGATCTCTAAGTACCGAATAACACTGATTTTCTGTAACAAATTAACTCCATCAGATAAAAATAACGCGGACATTATCACACTAATACAGTTACGTCCAGTTGAAAGTTGCATGGAAAATGAATACAATTAAAAAATATAGTAATTATAAATTTATATATCTGAAAAAAAAAAAAAAAAAAATTAAAATTAAGAAAACATGGCGCTTGAACAGTATGGCGCACATGTGAAAATCACACACATTATATATATATATATATAATTCCTATTCCTGTGTGTTTGTGTTTGTTCACAATTCGATTAATACATACAAAAGGTCTGTTACTTTCCTAATTAATTTTCATACTGAAAACTTACTTGCACTTTATTTCATTTATTTCTATATATATAGTATAATTCTTGCAAAATATGCGCTCAATAGGTAACCTCATTTGCATATTACATTAAGGAAAATCGATTTTACTAAATAGCTGTATGTGAGTTACTGTTTATAGCGAGAGAATTGTTTTAAGTGTTCTACTTAAGATTGTTGTCCAAAGTTGATTATTATTGATAACATATTTAAGTTAATTTATTTTGAACTAGCAGTTCAGCCTGGCTTTGCTCGGGCCCTATGTACTGGTCATAACTGGCCCTACTTGTGAATACACTTTATGTAAGATTTCAAATATTTAGATCAAAACTTGTCTGAGTAATTTCGTAGAGACAGCAGAGGTCAATTTTTTTAAACTTTGACCACAATTTTGACCCCTAAGATTTATTATTTTGATCTCAAATCAAAATAAAATGTATTACGCATGTCTAGGTTTCCATACATCTAAAATTTCATGTCTTTAGACCCAAAATTGGCGGAGGAATTTGGTAGATTCAAAGGTCAGCTCTTTCAACTTTTTACCTTTTGGCAGCCAAATTTTCGCCCCTAAACTGATTAAAGTGCTTGCTGCATGTCTGAATACCTGTTATGTATAAATTTAAAATGTTTAAACCCAAAATTGGCTGAGTAGTTTGTTAAACACCGCAAAGGTCAAATCTTTTGAACTTTGACCCCTTGGCAGCTCAAGTTTTCGACCCAAACCGAATAAAACTTGCCCTATCTCTGAATACCCTTTATGTAAAAATTCAAATGTTTAGACCAGAAATTGGCTGAGTAATTTGGTAGAGACTGCAAAGGTTAATTTTTTAAAAATTTGGACCCCTATTTGACCTCTTAACATTTACTTTTGGGGGCTTAAATCAAATTATAAAGTTAGATCTATGTCCAAGTAACCTATATTTTAATTTTCAAGTTTTTAGACCCAAAATTGGCGGAGGAGTTTGGTAGAGTTTTTAAAGGTCAAATATTTGAACTTTGACTCATTGACAGCCAAATTTCTGGCCGAAAACCGATTAAAAAGATTTGCCCAAATCTTAATACTCTTTATGTCTAATTTCGAGTCTCTAGACCGAAAATTGACAGAGTTATTTGGTAGGGAAATGTACACACACACATTTTCACTTTTATAGACATATAGATTATTATCACCGACATCGATTTTTTTAGAAACTGGTTTCGAGTTGTTTCCCCTGGGCGCCACCTTTTGGACCAGATACAATATTTCCCTTAAACTCTTTAAGCTGCGGCTAATTACGTTTAATACACATGAGAAAGTGTCTTTACAAAAGAAAAAAAAAAGAAAAAAAAAGCCAGTAAAGTGCCATACGAAAAAGCCAGTAAAAAAGGTGTCTTTATCAAAAAAAAAAAAAAAAAAAAAAAAAGCCAGTGAAAGAAATTCCATTTTTTCTTAAACTGCTCACCAAATCATACTTCTGCTTAAAAATACTTTTCTCCGGCCTTCGATAACTCTTTAAACTGCGTAAATTACGTTTTATACATATTAGAAAGGGCCTTTACGAAATAAATAAAAAATCAGTAAAAAAAAAAGTAAAGGAATTCCATTTGTTCTTACACTGCTCGCCAAATCATACCTCTGCTTGAAAATATTTTTCTCCAGCTATAACGAATCAAATAAAGTGTCACCTATTAGATGAAATATATCCTTTCAAAAAATTTTTAAATTGCGGCAAATTACGTGGCCGTGTGAGAAAAATAGTTTGCCGGTAACAATTCTCTTTCATGTTTTACGTTCGAGCCCGGACACCGCGGCTCATTTTTTTTCTT
>NC_136491.1:118301954-118343982 GCF_053919585.1 Euprymna scolopes
CATACATATATATATACATATATATATATATATACACACAAATAAAACATACATATATATATATATACACACACACACAAATAAAACATATATATATATATATATATATATATATATATATAATTTATACATGCGTAGATTATATATCCGCTATTGACCCGGTGGCTAAAGTTTTCTACGTATATTCAACGTGGCTAGTTTGGATTCAACTTATCTCATATCTAATGTCTATTTTAAGTTAATTGCAATTAATCCATTATTCATTTTACAACCATTTTTTTTTATAACACATCTTTGATGGCCGAGACTAGTAAACACGTATACAATAATGTAATTACCATGAAATTCAAATTGGAAGCCAAATTGTTTATTTTTTAACTACTGTGAAGAGATTTCTAAACATTCCAATGTGTTTTATAGTTATTTGTGTTTCTTTAGGCGACTAAATACATTTTTTATGTACTTTGGACGTAACGAATATATTTTCTTTCTTTTATGCTTCATCACGATTATATATTCCGATGTATAGATGAGACGTCATACAAGCAGAGGAAAATAGGCTGTTCGTTCTGGTTGGCCAGCAAAATAACGAGGGAAATGTAAATTAAAAAAAGAAAAGGCACAATAGAGGAATATAAATTAATTTGGATTTAAACTTTTTATTTCAATTTTATCAAAACAAAAAAAATCATTACATTCGATTTAATATTTCTCGCTAGTTCATGGAAAAAATAAAATACTTTTTACTCAGCGTAATATCTTTTGCGTCAAATGAAGTAACGAATAAAATTTTCAGCCCATAAAAATTTACAACTGAAAATTGAAAATGTAACGATATAAGCATACGGCTGACCGACTGACCCATTCTTTATTTTTATTTATTTATTTTATTTTTTTTTTCTACTTCTTCCGTGTACATAGACAATTTTGTCCATCTCAAAAGCGACCGAATGAAATCGGTCAGGTATAAACGCACGTGTTGTGTGTCTAGTTTGAAGAAAAAGTAAGTAACCGAATTAAAATAAATCTGATAAAAATCAATCATTATACACTATAATTAACTAATTTTTTAACGTGATTGTGAAAATATAAATAAATTAATAAACCAATTAAGCTGAGGTTTAATATTGTTAATAAATAGCGACTCCATTCTGAATCAAGATTCGACACTGAGCATACGCTGGATGACGTCATTTTATGACGCACTTTGAAAGACAAAATTCTTTTTGGCTATTTTTAATAATAAATAGCGTTATTTTATTACTTTGGTGTTGGATGACTTGGTCAAGATCAAAGTGTAGTATTTGTTCTTCAGATGCTGCACTTCCATTTCTTGTTCTCTTTCGGCGGAGGAGAAATCCTTCACGACTGAGACAATTTTTATTTTTGTACCTTTTCTCCACGTTAAAAAACGACCCTGATGTCTAACTCTGTCCCGTGGGGAGGCATAGTAAATAGGTACAATTATTCAAAATGTTGCCCAAGGAAAACTGTTAGTTTTTCTAAGATGGAACTAAGTCGAAAAGTTAAAAAAAAAAAAAAAAAAAAAAAAAAAAAAAATCTTAACTGCGACAGGACGATAAAAGACACAAGTACATCGTCGTTCTCAGTCTTAGCTTTTTTCAGTTCGCGCCAGATGTCTCACCTGTGCTATAAGAAAAATCGTGACGTATTCGTAAACATCAATGAAAACAGTTAGAAATATTTTAAGACATTCCAGTAAGCCCTAACGTGCCATAGCTCGCCAGAATAAAGAACTCCATATGCTTGGCTCATTTTATTCTTGCTGATCCAATTAAATCCCTTTTTTTTTCAATCTTTTATTGTTTTCTTTTTGTTATAGATGGAACATCCTATTGGATGCTAGACATTCACCCGCTGTTTTAAATACTCTAACCAAGAATTTTTTTTTTTTTAATGCTAACCGTCATATTAAGTGCACTTCATTCTACTGAGTAGATTCAACAGGAAGGTTTGGAGATTCTTGTTCCTAAGACCGGTTGCTACCATTCCAATAATTATTGGAATGGTGGAGATCTCCCTCAGATTCCAGTTTCCTTTCATGTATTTCGTTATCTTCTTCATCTCAGCTCTGTTTTTAAGTCAGCATTATTAGAGACACTGACTTCAACTAAGTTTGCTACTTTCTTTTCTTATCCCATATCATATGATTTAACAGCTCCGTTTTTCTATATTTACTTAGCTGTCAGAAGTATATAATATCACACACACACACACACATATATTATATATATATATATATATATATATATATATATATATATATATATATATATATATATATATATATATATATATCTCATGAATCGCATCATGAATTATCCCACCTCACTATCGATGCTGGGACGAGCGATTGCCTCACACCTTTTCAAGTTTTGCTGAAGAAAGAGACTACGCCTTGACTTCCGTTATTTATCGTAGTGATAGTTTTACCAAGGGTCTATCAGTAATTCAGCAAGTTTTGCTGCTCACTATTTAATCAATCACCATCCCGCCCGTCAGGATACGAAGGCCTTACTGTCTCATTATATAATGCATTCAGACCGTTATTGTTTTTTGTCCCTCTCAGATATAAGAAAAACAAAAGGAACTGAAGGAAATCATAATTCTGATCGATTACCTATACATAATTCGCGTGTAAAACTCGATTAAAGAAACGTAAGATGCAACTCACCGATTCTTGAATGCATGCTGTTACAGTTAGCATCATAGTCCCTACCCGGATCACTATCCGGTGAACATTTTGATAGAACCAATCGACCTGTTTTCAAATAAAAAAGGAAATAATCATAATACATAATAAAAAATGGTAATAAACAATAAATAATAACTGATTATAATGAAACAAAGTGCTTTTAGAAATATTAAATAATTTGCTTCTCTTAAGAAGCGAGGACACTGGCGCGAAAGAAGGTTTCCGTCTAGCATGCATATATATACACACACACAAGTTAGAAAAGTATTTCATCCAAGGCATGAAAATTGTTAAACAAAATGTTTTTACTATAGGCTTTAAAAATAAAGGTACAAGATTCAATTTGAAATTTATTTATCTTTATCACTTTTATAAATTTTACAAAGTAAGGTATAAAAATTTAATTTAAATTGAATCAAAAAATTACCTTGGATTTATTTTATGTAATGTACATTCTGTTGCACTTTTTAAAAAGAAGCATTGAAAATTTTATATCTATATCATTAATTGCTAGATGAAAGATAATGTTTTTAAATTGCAACAAAATGTACATTACATAAAATAAATCCAAGGTAATTTTTTTTGATTCAATTTAAATTAAATTTTTATACCTTACTTTGTAAAATTTATAAAAGTGCACTTTGAAGATAAATTTCAAATTGAATCTTGTACCTTTATTTTTAAAGCCTATAGTAAAAAATATTTTGTTTAACAATTTTCATGCCTTGGATGAAATGCTTTTCTAACTTGTATCTTATCTTTTTAAGATTATATTTTAAACCTCCTTTCTATTTCAGTTTGTATTTCTCCTCACACCACAACTCATTTTGCAACCGCCTCTTTGTATTATTACAGGGCTGAATATTCTGTTTTAGTTTGTATTTCTCCCACCACAACTCATTTTTTTCAACTCCCTCTTTGTAATACAGAGAAAATTTGAATTTTTAAAATAAAAACTTTAAAATAACTTAAATTAAATGTTTTTAAACTTCTTTCAGAACAGAAAATCTTTAAATTTTAATAAGGAACATATTTCATATAGGTGTCATTAACAAATATTCAGCACATAACGAGAAAAATAGAGATGAAAAATTCAAAAGGACTGTATAACTGGTTACGGTCAATAGTAGTCCTCGCCAGCGAAAGTCTTTGTTATTGTTATTCTATTATTATTATTATTTAAAACATTTTGTGTCCTGCTCTTTTACGCGAGGACTAATATATTGTTAGCTATCTTTGGTAAAAAAAAAAAACAAAAAAAAACAGGGGAAACAGTGCCCAATGCTTTTAATAGAGCTAAATATGTTTTTTGTATTATTTCAACCTCGGGTTTTTTTTAATTTTTTTTGTGTGCTCATGTTCACCCCTTACAAAGCATATCGCCACTTGGATGTAAGGGACTACTATTTGGGGCCATCTCTAGGAAAGATTAACAAGATATTTGTTTATGTTACATTTAAATTTCTACATATCAGTACAGCCAGGGAAGCAGGCAGGGAAGGTATACGAGAGAAGAAACTATTAGAATAGAAAGTTTCCTGCCATTTAAGGACATCAACAGTGAAGGGGCGAGATTTTACCGTTTATTTCTTTTAGCATGTTAAAATGTTTAATTCTTGACAGTACTTGTTTCGTAGCGCAGAAACAATATGCTTATTATATCAATTTTTGAATATTTCCCAAAATTATTAACTTTAAAAATAAATTTGATAGGATTACTGAAATCTGAAAAAATCCGGAGAGTAGTTGCATTGTTTTTATGATATTTACGTCATCTTTGAGATATATATATATATATATATATATATATATTACAGGGCAGAATGCTCTTTGTTTATTGCGCTAGTTTTCCAAATCCCTCTTTCCGATTCTTGTGTCACATCATAGCTCTGTGGGAGGGAAATAAACATTAAATAATTAAATGTTAGAAGCTAAATCTTGAATTTAAACGCGATGGCCCGTGTCTAACGGCTCAAGTTCGAACACGACACTGCGCCTCGCCCTGAATCAGTCAGCGTCATTGCTACAAAACAGAAATCATGAGATATTAACGAAATACGCCTTTAGTGGCCGATAAATAAATAACAATTATAGTTACACGTCAACTTCGTCATTTGATCCCGGCCTTCCTCCCTACTTTACAGCAACAGCGGAGCCCCGAGCCATTTGCTACTCATAAATTCTTGATCGATTCACACGGAGTTGAATCAACTTTTGCTTCTAGTCTTTACAGGCCATGCTGACTTGTCACCGGCTTTTTATTAGCGATTAGACCCGAAAGGTAACTCGTTTGTTTCATGGGACGTGAGGGGGGGGGGGCTTTGTCTTGGGCAACACCGGATGGCGAATACGAAATTCAAAATGAAAGCATCGCGTGAGTCGCATTACTATTTTATGTATCCTTCCATCAAACTATACAGCGTTTGGCAAAAGTCACCATAGACAAAGACTTATAGAAAAGATAAAATTGTTGTTAGGTATTTGTTGAGATCTGAACAATTATGCTGAAAACGGTTTTATCAAATTTTAAGCGCCTTCCTTTTAATTTTTCTGTACAATTGTACAGACCGTTAATGTTTATAATTCAAATATGTTTCACTTGTTAGCCTTTCGGTCTTTTTCGTATATCCTAGCTGATTATTTTTATATAATATCTATATATCTATAAAAGGGAAAGTGTCTGTGTGTGTATGTCTGTGTGTACATTTCCCTACACAATAACTGTCAATTTTTAGTCTACAGACTCGAGATTTGATACACAGGGTGGGGAGATTTGGGAAAATCTTTGTAATCCATTTTCGGCCAGAAATTTGGCTGTTAAGTTCAACGATTTGACCTTTGAGAACTCTACCAACCTCCTCTGCCAATTTTGGGTATAATCAATTGAAATTTTAGATATAGGTTCCTTGGACATGGATCTAACTTAACTTAATTTGAGCCCAAAACAATAAATGTTAAGGGGTTATTATATGGGGGTCAAAGTTTTTTTTTTTTAATTTGACCTCTGTGGTCTCTACCAAATTACTCAGATATTTTCTGGTCTAAACATTTGAAATTTTACATTAAAGGTATTCAGAGATAGGACAAGTTTTTTTTAATCGGTTTGGGTCGAAAATTTGAGCTACCAATATATAAATTATGTATGTTTGCATGTCTGCTTAAAACTTTCGACAGAGGCGATATATTTTCACGAGATCAGTATCATTTTGAAGCTCGACCCTTTAGACAACAAATACCGAAAAATTGGCTAAAAATATTAATTTCTTCACCCTTAACTAAGCACTTTTCTACAGGGAGAGGTCGCTTTTTTCACCGATATTTTCGAAAATCATCCCCTCTTTTCGATTGTCTAGCCTTAATTTAAACCTACGTCACTTCCGGTTTGGCGGTGGTCGTAATAGAATTAAATTTGACGGAGGAGTTTGGTAGAGTTCTCAAAGGTCAAATCGTTGAACTTTGACCCCCCCCTTAACAGCCAAATTTCTGGCCGAAAAAGCGATTACAAAGGTTTCCCCAAATCTCACTATTTCGAGTCTGTAGACTGAAAGGTGACGGAGTTATTGTGTAGGGAAATGTACACAGACAGACAGGCACACAGACAGACACTTTCATAGATATATAGATAGATATAACTTTTCATGTGCAAAATTATAAAAACAAATAAAATAGGAATCCCGTTAATGGGACGAGGTAATGCAAGCATTTGCGTGCAAAGAGGTAACTCTCACTACTTAGAAAGTGATGTTGAACACAAAAGTAGCTAATAAAAATAATAAATTATGTGGGGGGGGCATGTTTAGACTTTATTCCTAAACGAAAAGCCGATCATTATGAATTTTGAAGCAAAGCAGTAGATGAAACTCTCGGGAATATTGGCCACATTTGTTGATGTAGTTTCCTACAAATAGTGCAAATTTTAAAGAAATTTTAACAATAGGTACAGAAATCAATAAATATTCACCCAATAGCAATTTCTTTGAAATATATTAAAGAGTTTAGGAACGGTATTTTATTTTTATTTTATGTTTTTTTTTTTTACAAAGTAGTCACTACTTATCAAGGTCCGGAGGCCACTCGTGGATAAGGGTTAATGAGTGTACAGTAGTCAAAGGGAAGATGTAGTAATCGTTAGTGGAAGTTTGGTGAAGTGGATTACTTAAAGGGATAGCTCATCAGTAATTTGTTCACGTTGGACTTGAAGACAAACATATCGTAGCCAGCTGGAAAACAGGGAAATGGAAAAGAGTTCCACAGTCGTCCAGTTTTAAGAAAGAAGCTTTGTTCATGGAATCTATGTTTAGGTTTAGGCACAGATAGCGAGTGGGGAAATTATTGATAGTAGTTTCAGCTAGACGAGTGTTTTTCGTGAAAGTCAGGGCAGGAAGAGCCCATAAATTGGAGCGCAGACGAGCTCTTGCCATAAAAAAAAAAAATGATAAAGCAGAGACAGGCTCGCATAGTCTCTTCTGTAGGAAAGAGGTTGCGTGGAAGAGAAAAGGGTATCCCCCACTAGGCTATGAAGTATATTTTAGAATTATCAAGGCAGGGTGAGCTGCTTCTAACAGCCCCTGTCCAGATGTGGCAACAGTAATCCATCCTTGGACGTAGTTACAGGTAGAGAATGGCATCAGCAGTGAGATATCTACTGAAGTGGTAAAACTATCCCACCACTTTTCCAGCAGCCTTGGTAACGGATTTGATGTACGTGTTCCATCTCAGATCAGGAGGAAAGGTCAGACCTAGAAGCTTGTCAAAACATGGAGCCTCTCCAAGACGAGAGCCATTCATTTCGATTGATGCCAGTCGAGGATCAGAGCGTTGATGATGGGAAGATATAAGCTTGGTTTTAGATGCAGTAAATAAAATTAACCAGCCACCTCTTTCCCCATTGCACCACGTGATCAAGATCTGAGGAGAGAGAATCAGAGAGAACTTGGTCGTTTACGGCCTTTGAAGCACATAGGCATATCTTTCCGTTTGAAAATTCAGATATTTTAGTTTTATATTAAACTAGCAGTTCCGCCCGGCTTTGCTCGGGCCCTACGTACTGTTCATAACTTTATATGCATCTGTATATATTAAAATGTGTGAATATGTACGGTAATACCTCTCTATATAATAGGCTTCCTTAACTACTGCAGAGAAAAGTTGGTAAAGACCGAAGAGGTCAATTTTTTTACCTTTGTCCCTAATTTTGACCCCTTAACATTTGTTTTGGGTTCAAATCAAATTAAAATGTTTGACCCATGTCCAATATACCTACATCTAAAATTGAAAGAGTTTAGACTCAAAATTGGCGGAGGAGTTTGATAGAATCTGAAAAGGTCAACTCTGTAAACTTTGACCTCTTGCCAGCCAAATTTTCACCCAAAAAATTAAAAAGCTTGCTGCGTGTCTGAATACCCTTTATGTAAAATTTCAAATGTTTCGACCAAAAATTGGCTTATTAGTTTGCTAGAGACCGCAAAGGTAAGATCTTTTGAACTTTGACCCCATCGAAGCCAAATTTTCAGAAAAAAAATGATTAAAAAGCTTGTCCTATGTCTGGATACACTTTATATACAATTTCAAATGTTTAGACCAAAAAATGGCTGAGTAATTTGGTGGAGACGGCAGAGGTCAATTTTTTTTTCATTTTGGCCCTAATTATGACCCCTTAGCATTTGTTTTTCGCTCAAATCAAATGATAAAGTTAGATCCATATCCAAGTAACCTATATCTAAAATTTCAAGTGTTTAGACTCAAAATTGGCGGAGGAGTTTGGTAGAGTTCTTAAAGGTCAAATCATTGGACTTTGACCTTTTAACAGCAACATTTCTGACCGAAACCCGATCAAAAAGGTTTTTCCAAATCTCAATACTCCTTATGTCGAATTTCGCGTCTGTAGACCGAAAATTGGCAAAGTTATTGGTAGGGAAATGCACACACACACACACATTTATTTGTAATAAATATTATCAAATCCCCGACCTCTCCAGGAGGGAAGAGTTAGACAAGGAAGGTTTTTAATGTGGATAAAATCTAGCTCCCAAAAGGGGCACTCTGGATAGGAACAAAAAATTTAAATTGCCTCAGTCCAGAAGGATTTCTCCTCCACTGACCGAGGACAGAAAGAGTAAAGTGTAGTAGTATAGACTTTCCGGGTCAATATTGTCCGTGTAGCATCCATAAACAATCCATGGCTCACAGGTCGTCTAGGTTCAATGACGTAGTTCTTTTGTTACTTGATTATTTATGACATCAAATGTATTGCTCCCATATCCACACACACGCGAGCGAGAGAGAGGACATTGATAAAATTATCAAGAAGCATTATACTTAATTCCACATTTTTGTTTTTATTTTTTCGATTTTTATTTTTATGCTAAAAGAAAAATAATATAAGTTCCATATGTATCACAGACGTTTCTTAAAACAAAAAAGATCCAAAGAAAAACTGATTTTTTTAATGTTATAATTTAGCCGTTCTTTCTATTCTTTTTAACAATGCTTGCTTAAATGAAAAAACGCCGCCTCAACGCACATATATATATATATATATATATATATATATATATATGAGAGAGAGACACGGCACAAACACCTTGACACACCGGTTCTCGCCAGATCACCGAAGTTAAGCAAAAATGAACCTGGCTAGTGCCATATGGGTGACCATTTGGGAAGGTTAGGCACTGTATGTACCGCGCCGAGTCGTAGCAATTTCCAGGTTGGTATATGGGAGCGCATTAAATCACCGGGAGAGGTGAGGTGCACCCCTCAGTCTTCGTTAAGACATTCTTCTAGCAGAAGGAAACACTAAGGTAAAAACTTGCAGTCTACTGCTTTATCTTGTGGCAGCTATCTGCATCGAAAAAGATTAGCAGTAATACCAATAAGTGTGATTGGTTCTACACAAAGCCTTCACCAGTATGAACAACTCATGTGTGGATTTCCGAACAACTTAGGTCGAAATCAACAGGAGAGTCCATTACGAAAACTATATAAATGTTTATATATTTTCTTTATTTCCTGTATGTTGACGTGTAGGAATACAAAAAGTCTTTTGAAAAAAACAAAAACAAACAAGAATGTTCCTTTCAAAAAGCACGTAATTTTCGATCGATCCTTTCGATCTTCCTCAGTGTGAATGAAGATCGAAGGATTGGTCGAAAATTATGTACTTTTGAAGGAAACATTCTTGTTTTATTTTTTTCAAAAGACTTTTGTATTCCTACACGTCAACACGCAGGAAATAAAAAAAAATATAAACATTAATATATTTTTCGTAATGATTTTTTATTCATACATATTTATAAATATTAAAAAGGAATACACGTAGACAACATGCAATTCGGACCATATATATATATATATATATATATATATATATATATATATATATTACACCTATTATGTTGAGAAAGGTGGGTAGGCAGAATATACTAATATACGAGATAGAAACAAACAATTATAAATATATCTCAAAACCAACAGAAGGATAGATGTGAGGCAAATTAATCTTTTTTTTTACCTGTGTCCACAGCGTTGTTTATTTATCTACCCTCATTCCGTTTTTATTTTTTCGGATGTCCATTTAGTTTTTCCATATATTTCGACTTCCCACATTTTGTGAATCACGACAAGTGGGCGGAGCCAACTTAGAAATCATTCCAATGAAAAAGAAGGGGCAGAGTTTTGAGGCGATCGTAAATGGCGGGCGCTCGCGAAAAACTATATGAGGTGTGGAAAGCAAAACAGCTGTTGACGGTGACACGCCTATGTGTCTGTTTGAATCACCCTCTCTCCCACTCTCTAAATATATGCGACAAATTAAAATGAATTTTTTCTTGAAATCGGAAAACATACGAATTAAAACAGCGGAAGTTGCACATTCAAATGACTAGATATCTTTTTAGATAAAGCTTCAGAATGATAAATAAGTTGCATCTCTCTCTCTCTCTCTCTCTCTCTTACACACACACATATATAAGTCCGATTCGCAATAGTGCCTTGATCGAAAGTGAGTTATCCGTCGATTCAATGTAAAACTCAATTGGTTATGATGCTGTTAAATTGTTGTTTAGCCCCTCTCTCATTTGTGCTGTATTATATCTATGTATATAATTATAAAACTGAACCTTGCTTGCTTTCTTGCATCTTGTCTACGATGATGAGACGATGACAGGTGCACTTTTACCTGCTTGAATCTTGTCTTCGACGATCGGGCAAATCCATCTTTTAAAATCGGAATGACAAGTGAATTATATATATATATATATATATATATATATATATATATATATATATATATATATATATATGTATATATATATATATATATACAGGGTGTCCGTAAAGTTACTATACAGTCTTATTGTTTTATATTTGTATTAATAGTTAATATTTATTTTTTTTACAGGTTTATTTAATCAAGCATGTATAGTAACTTTACGGACACCATATATATATATATATATATATATATATGTGTGTGTGGGGGGGGGGGGCATCGCTCAGGGGCTAAGAGATACGGGTGGAGAATTGTAGATTTTGGTTTCGATTCTAGCTGATGGCACCTAAGTCTATATATACATATATATATTTAGTTTTAGTCTCACTACTCTATATTAGGTTAAATATAATAATCGATAGAGAATGGTCTCTATAATAATTGCGTAGTCTGCATGAATTAAAATTTCATATTTTAAGCGTATATTGCGATCGGGCAACGTTGGAGGGCCTGCTAGTGTATTGATATCGTCTCTGAAACAATTGTGCACAAATTATCGTTTGGATTCTTGCAACATATGTAAATGATCATGGATTAATTTCGTTTAACTTGTCTACTCTGCTTGAGCTCTGGAAGATGTAACTTTTCATCTATTCAGTTGATGATAGATCTAACGTACTTAACGGATCGTAATTCTCATGCATAGACAGCTGTTTCGTCCTCTACAACTCATCAGTATGGCTAGACATCTAGATTCGATATTTTTCATCCGATTGCACTCATTGTTTGAATCAGGAAAAGTGAGTTTTCAATGCCAGTTAAATTTAAGCAAAATAAAAAATAGATATAATTAGTTCACATAAAATTCTGTAAAAACAAATGGCAGGGAATCAATACATTTTTTTTTTAATTCTTGAGTTTGCATATTTATGTGAAATAACATTTTTATTTATTTATTTTTAGGGGCGCCATGCTCTGATTGTGTGGACGTAGCACAACATTAGTGATATGAGTGACTACTATTTCAACGTCAACGGAAAAGGAAGAAATGACAAAAGGGAAAGCTGGACGAACGGGGAAAAAGAGTACTTTATACAAGTTAGAAACCCCTTTTCTGTGTTCGTTCATGTCGCATTTCTAAGCGCTTTCACGAATACACACCTAAACATAAATCGGCCACTTCCACCGAGACGGGAGACCCGGTATAAAACTATAATCGCTCGGGATCGCTTAAAGTCAAAATAAACCGCGACGGTCTGCACCCGATTCACTTCGAAATAGGATTTGCTCTTTAGTCGTTTGATTGTTATTGTCATTTTTTATCATTGTTATTTAAGATCATAAGTGGGTGACCAGAAAAATCATTATGTCAATGACCACACTTGATCTAAGCGATAGACTGCGATAAGTGTTATGGACCAATTGTTTGACAAATAAATGATTAACGATGAAGATGTTAATAGGATTATATTTTAGATTTTCCAAATACCTCAAATAAACGAATAAATAAGGTTATTTGTGCCCCTTTTATTAGAGACGATAATTTTATTCAATACTTGCGCGCGCGTGTGTGTGTGTAGATGTACGTTTTGTATATACTTTCTATTGTTTATGTAAATTAATCATTTTTGAAACAGGAGCTCGATATTTGTTAAGATCTAACAGAGCATATCCAAGACTATACAAGATGGCATATAACAAGGACAAGATAAGGCGGTAGCCTACAATAAATAACGACCCCTAAACTTTCCACAGCTGGAGATGGATTAGATGCGGGTTGTTTTAATTTATTTGTTTGGTTGTTTCCCCGTGAAAGAAACAGATCTGGAAATGTGGCGAAGTTTTGTTTGGAAAAAAAAAAACTATTGGTATTCATCTGAATAAAATCTTGCACTTTGAAATCTAATAAAACCGATTATATATATATATATATATATATATATATATATATATATATATATATAAGAAATTAAAAAAAAAATCGAGTTATGTGTTCAAAGTTTCGTCTTTATTTCAAGACTTCCTCTGGATGAATGAGATTAAGAAAACAAAACACCAGTACAAATATTTGAAAAAAAAATTTTTTTACCGTTTTGTTTTCTTAACTTCATTCACCCGGAGGAAGTCTCAAAATAAAGACGAAACGTTGATGAACAGATAACTCTGTGTCTTCCTTTTTATTTCTCTATTTTGTCAGAATACTATTTCCATTATTGCATGTCGAGTGTCGCGACCATGTAAATCTGTAAATATTAATAAATATATATCTATTACAATAGAAAAATGCAAGCATGAAAAGTAATATGGTTAAGCTTGGACTAGTTGTTAAAACTGGAAAAGAAAAGGACAAGATATTCTAGTAAAAAATATAAATTTATAACAAAATATTGTAGCATTAAGAATTGGTTATAAAATGTTATAAATTGAATTTTTTAAAAAATCTGAATACTGCAATATTGTAAGTTACAAATTTATATTTCTTACTAGAATATCGTGTTTTTTCTTTTCTAGTTTTAACAACTAGTCCTTTACTTTTCTATGTTTAAGCATAACCATAGCACTTTTCATGCTCGCATTTTTCTATTGTAATCCATGATTTTCCAGGCTTCCAGTAAATTTATTTGTCCTTTGTTTAATTTCAGTCTTATTTTTTGCTCCCATAAACACATATGTAATAACAATGTATGGCACTCGTCTGCTTTCTATAAAATCCCCCTAATTATTTCATTTTCAGGTTTTCATTCTGTTTCATTGGTCATTTCTCTTTTTGAATTAGTAGCAACAGTCGTCGCTGAAGCAACGTGGTTGCTATGGAAATCAGTCATAAAAAACGTCGCTCACCTCCTTACATATTTTTACGATTTTGAACAAGAGAAAATTCGTAACTTTTGTTTTACTGAACAAAAATTGAAAAAATTTTTTTTCACAATATAGTTGAGAAGGTGATCGATAAACTGTAATAATTGTTTCTAATTTGATCAAAAATGAGTGAGCGGTGAAGCTTTAAAGCAGTTCTAAATGACTAAGACTGCCACTTAACCATATATTCAAACACTGCCGTGTTTGAATGATATATATATATATATATATTATGTGTGTGCCCGTTGTTTATATTAATAAAAATATATATTGTTCTTATTATACTGAGCATAATAACCTCTAAATTCATTATTTATCAATTTTGAATACTTTTTACATGATTATATATATTATATATATATTATATATCAACTAGATCGCTGTAAGATTCGATTGCTGGCTTGGGATGGGTGCAAACGGTACCGCCATTGAAGAACTTCGACACAATGAAACAGTGTTTGTGAATGACTAATATATATCTCATAGGATTAGTGATACTCTTGACAAAGGCTTCCTTTCCAGGGCAATTGCTCTGGACATATCGAAGGCCTTCGATAAGGTATGGCATAAGGGCCTACTTCACAAGATTTCCAGCTACGGTATCAGTGGAAATGTTTTCTCAATCATTAAATCATTTTTCTCCGATAGGTTCATAAGAGCAGTGGTTGATGGGCAGAAATCAGAAGCCCACAGTATTAATGCTGGAGTCCCTCATAGGGTTTATTCTGGGCCCAACTCTCTTCCTGATCTACATCAATGATCTCCCAAAACACATACTTAAATCATTCGTTGGCATCTATGCTGATGAGACGACCATCTATGGCGACACATCAAAGGCCGTAAATTCTCTCTCCTAATCTTGAGCGCGTGGTACAGTGGGGGAAGAGGTGGCTGGTCACTTTTAATGCATCCAAAACCAAGCTTCTATCTTTACATCATCAACGCTCTGATCCCAATCTGGCATCAATACAAATGGATGGCTCTCGTCTTGGGGAGGCTCCATGTTTTGACAAGCTTCTGGGTTTGACCTTTACTCCTGATCTGAAATGGAACACGTACATCAAGCCTGTTGCCAAGGACGCTGGGAAAATGGTGGGATCCTTCTACCGCTCCAGAAGATATCTCACTACTGATGCAATTCTCTATCTGTATAAAAACCAAGTACGTCCAAGGATGAAATACTGCTGCCATATCTGGGCAGGAGTTGCTAAAAACAGCCTATCCTGCCTTGACAGAGTACAAAATAGACTTCGTGGTTTAGTGGGGAATGCCCTTTTCTCTTCCCTGCAACTTCTCTCCCACAGAAGAGACGTTGCGAGCCTGTCTGTTTTATCGTTATTTCCATGGCAGGTGCTCGTCTGAGCTCCAATCTCTCGTCCCCCCTCCCCAATCTTTCACGAGAAACATCCGTCTGGCTGAAACTACTGTCAATAATTTTCCCCTCTGTGCCTAAATCCAAACGTAGATTCCATGAGCAAAGCTTCTTTCTTAGAACTGCACGCCAGTAGAACTGTTCCGTTTGCCTGTTTTCCACCTGACTACAACTTGGATGTCTTCAAGTCCAACATAAACAAACTCCTGACAAACCGCCCCCTTAAGACATTATCAAACCTCCAATACTAATGATTACTACAATACTATCTCATTGATTACTGTACACGCAATAACCCTTATCCCTGAGTGGCCTTCGGGCCTTGATAAGTGGTGACCCCCATGTAAATATATATATGTGTGTGTGTGTGTGTGTGTGTGTTATTTGTTTTTGCGATACGTTTTGAATGAATTCAATTATTTACGAAAGTGAAGTTTTACCTAAATGCGAGTTGGGAATAATTTTCCCTTTAACTAATTTGGTACCCCCCACATGGAGAGCGACATATATATTATTTTTATTAAAATATAATTATCCACTGACACGTGTTTCATCGTCTACGACTCATCAGAGTGGTTGAACCTAGCGAGATTCGAAACGGGCCCCGATGGTAAGAAGCCTAAACCCTTAACCATCGTCCACCTCGCTGACTGTTCGGATATATCGCGATTTACGTATATATCGTTCAAGCGGATATTTGGGGTGGTTCTTTGCACCACGCCTTCCTTAGTTCCTTAAAAATACTTGCAATAAAGTACCTTCCATTTCAAAATTAGTTTCACATTCAACAACCTTATTAAATGTCCTTATTATAAAATCCTCTATTACTTTGACCTGTAACTCATCTTTATTACATAACATCAACCGTTGTTAAACACATCTTAGCATAATTATAGACCCCTCAAAATGTGACCGTAATACTTATTTAATTACTTGCTAGGATACTCGTCACATGGCCGGTTCGTCCTTCCTAAGGGAAAGCATTGTAAGCTTCGATATTAATCAAAGCGAAGTGCTCTTGTGTACACGCGACTGAGGTTTTAAGTTTCGAATATTTTCTATGTATTTTTAATTCTATGTAGTTTGAACAGAAAAATATCCCCAACGCAATTATGAATACTAGCGGGACATGTGGAGATTCCACAGCGGCATCTTTAAAATGTAATATATTACTGCTGGGCATTCTGTGGACGTTCGACGTGAATGGAGACACCGCGATATTATTGTAGCCCCTTTCTTTAAAAACTGTAAAAGTAGTTAAGTAATCTGGTTAATTTAATGGCATAATATATCTGGTTATTACGGTTTATCTCCAATATCCTTATAAGAGTTTGTTGCATATTTCTACCGTATTTCTGCCCGGCACGAACGGAGACCGACCCCACGATATCATACCATCTTTTGAAAGAACACACTACTCTTAGATCCTAGCTAGAAAACCAAGAAAGTGTATTTTAGTTTCATGTATGGACCAAAATCAACATTATTTTTTTTATTTTTTTATTTTTTTTTTTTTTTTTTTTTTACATTGCATCATCGGTGATCGGGAGATCCTATTTATTAAAAAAGAAGAGAATAGGATGTGATAACATATTACGAGCGTCAAATTAGCGTCTATATATTAACTTAATGTCCATAGTATGTTATCACCTATTCTCCTTTTGAATAAATAGGATCTTCCGATCAAATAATGTATAATCTGGAAACTGTGACACACGCGCATGAACGGACGTAAAAGGTACTACGGCATTAATATATAGATTATACCGTTTTGAAAGGTGTATGAAAATAAAGGTTACACGACCGAAGTTCCGAACCTAGCATCAATTTTTCTTTAATTTGCCAACTTAAACCCATATCATTACAAAGTTAAACGTCTATGATAGGGATCTTATGGGTTTCTGAAATACAGAAAACCAGGAGAATATCCGCCCCATAATGAGTAAAATTAACTCCTTGAACAGAACATTTTCCACCACTTTTATGTCCGTTGAAGAAAATGAAAAAAATACTACGTTACTAAACCTTATATCTTGAACCCTTACTCAAATTTTGTTCAAAATTTATGATTTCGATTCTAGAAAATGTTTCAAATTTAAAGCTTACACTTTAGGATCTGCAAGAAGAATTATATGATTACTATAATCATAATTATTTTTAATAAAAAAAACTACTTAGATACTAGTGTTTCATCCTTTCAAGAATCATCAGTGCAGGGAGTTACGATTACAGCCGGTCGGAAGATTCGAACCCGGCCATGAAGCCATCTCTGACTCCATTAATAAGGAACAAACCACACGGCCAACGTTAACAGCAAGAAATACAGTTGAAACTAACATTTATATAAATATTTAAATGGCTAGAGTGATCTTATGATAATAAAATCATGATCTGCACACATGAGCTTAACTAACCGACTTTAATTACAACTTAAAGTGCTCAACATTTTAAGAACCGAGTTCTTAAAGGGTCTGGTCCCAAAATGATCGGACACATTTGCTAGTCAAATAAATAAAAATAAATAACAATTAAATAAAACATTTTTTTTTTTTTAATGTACGTAGAATGCCATTTTATTTCATTCAAATTGGTCAAATGTTTCCCATTGTTCACACACTATTGTAGATTTTCACGAATGTTATCAATAACTCGATTGATCATTTTGGTTAAAATAGCAGCAACTTCAGATCGAATAGCTCGTTTTAATTCTTCAAGAAATCGAGAGTGGTGGCTGAATACTTTTCAAATATCCACACAAGAAAAAATCGAAGTGGTTTAGATCAGGCGATCTTGCGGACCAACCAATATCACCATGTAAAGAAATAAAATAATCCGGGAACATTTTCTTTAAAAAATGCATAAATACAGAAATAAATGAATTTTGATCTAATTAAAACAAAATAGCTTTCTATGTACATTAAAAAATATATTTGTTATTTTTTGATCAACAAATATGCCAGATCATTTTGCGAGAGCATATATCTATAATATAAATCTGTGTGTGTGTGTGTGTGTGTGTGTGTGTGTGTGTATGTGTGTGTGGTCACGAATAGGCTCCTATATGGTTGACTATTTTAAAAACTGATTCCATATAATGATAGAAGATGTATCGAGACACAGGAATAGGTATGTTTGATCTGGCAGAACGGTGGTTCATTAAAATTGTGGGGTCTGCTTTCGCGCCTGGTCCACAAAGTATGGAAATAAAAAATTAAAATAAAAAAAAGGTTTACCAGTGTTTTTGATATAGATGTACATGAGAATACTTTGATAAGTATGTTTTAACTTAAATAGGGATGGTATAATAAAATTGTGGGGTCTGCGTTCGCGCCTGGCCTCCATAGAATGGAAATAGGCACAAACTTTAATAAAGGCTTCATATCTATCTGCGTAAGTATACTTTTATAATTATGTTCCAGTTTAAAGAAATATGGTATAATAAAATTATGGGGTGTTCGTTCGCACCTGGCCTCCATAGAATCGAAATATTTCACAAAGTTTAACAAATTCTTTTTTTTTTTTGTATAGATCCGCAGAATATTGTGATAAGTGTTTCAGTGTGAACAGGTATGGTATAATAAATTATGGGGTTATCTATTTTATTTTTACTTTCATCATATTTTGCTTTGGTTTTGATATCCCCACATTCGAAGCTATCTCTTTACAACCCTTCCTTTTCATAACCTATCATACTTTCATAAATGAGTCCATTTTCTGTAGGCTGTTTTTGGACGCAGTCAACGACGGGTAATTTTGCTAATATATATATATATATATATATATATATACATATACAGAGATACAATATTTTGATGTATCGGTTTTCAGAATTTACTTCTACCGTGCACAATACGTGAGCAGAGCTAGGTAGTAAGTTACGAAAATTATGGCAATGAAGCTACAAGGAATCTCCCTCTTTTCAACCCCGTAAAAATTCATACTTTAGTCTGACGTGTCCTTATGACAATGAAAGGCACAAAATTTCGTGTAGCCTAATTACCATACATATTTTTATAACTTGAGATATATGTGTGTGTGTGTGTGTGTATGTAAAGATACATTGAAATTATTAACACGTTTGTATGTGTGTGCGTGCAAAGTGCTATACAGATCTGGTGAATTGAGACAACGTCTATAAAAATTCATAATTGATAAGAATTGTTCTTTGAAAGTTCTAATGAGAAAAGCTAAGGAGGAGAATGAATGTTTCATAGGGTTTATTCGAATCAATCCGTTCCCTTGAGATGAAATGTGGGATTGACTTTGAAAGGCATGTGGGATCGAGCGTTTCAGAGAGAAAGTGAGACGGGGTGAAGTGACTTAAATAAAAGGTAGAGTGTGACATGTGCGAAATTGAGAAAAGACCGTGCGGACATGTGGAGTCTCACATGCTTGTGGTCATCTGCTTGAGGCGTGCTAGATAAAGGCCAGGACGTCCAATTATGTCAATGGTGATTTGAAAGTAATAATAGGATTATTACTCTTTATAGATCACTAAATATCTAACTATTCATTATATATATATATATATATATATATATATAAACAGTTTGTTATATGAAAAGCTAGTAGGGGAGAACCTCAACTATTAACAAATTTCTTTTAAAAATAAGAGCGTAAAGTTTATATGTATTAAAAAAGATTAAGACAACATTGCTACCGTCGGTTTCAAATCCAAACAAAAGGTGACCGTCGTATGCCGAGCATTCATTAACTTTTGTTTATGCTTAAGGCATGGAAGGCAGACATAAATAAAGGCTAATGAGAGTCCGGCATAAGAGACCAACTACAGAGCCCCTTCGGATTTGAACCTGACGGTACCTATGTTGTCCTAATCTTCCATGATGCTCCCACACACATAAGAGAGAGGGGAAGGAGATTGTATGACCAATACACGTGTCCATCTGTAAGTGTTATTTGTAATTGGTTATTAATCGATTACATTTAAAAATCACGCAAATATATTTTTAAATTAAAGGATATATTTTAGTTACGAAATTAAATTTTTCAAATGAATTTTCTTTTCTTCTATGACGCGTCAGCAATTCTAATGTTTTATTATATGCATATAAAATATAAATTAATTTGTAGCTCCTTTTCCAATTTGAAATATATTTTTAAGCGTTCAAGTATTCGAATTGGAAAGTTTTTAAATCCAACAATCAGTTATGATTTCATAATAATTTAGTTTAATTAATTAATCATTTAGAAACTAAACGATATGGTAGCACACACACACATAATATATATTATACCGACATGTACGGTCTTCCTTACACGGACATGGCAATGTTTCGATTTGTAGTTATTAATATTTAAGATCGCACCAGTCAAAAAGTCTGTTCTTTAAGTGTTCTCTTGGAACAGTAGACTTTTCAATAAGGACATCTAGGAAAAAGACAAACATTTTCATCTGATGAGATCTTAGTTATTAATAACTACAGATCGAAACATTGTCACGTCATTGTAGCTTATCCTGTGCATGTCTGTATAAATAAAAATAAATATGTATTACAAAAGTGTAATAAACTTTTTTTTTAACTTATAAAGCTAAAAGAAATGAGCATACATATTACGTACACCTATATAATTTATAAAAATCCAAAAGAAAATTAATATATATATTATTATTATTATAACAGATCAGCCTTATCCATGGCTGCACCCATTCAGGGCTAATGATTAAGTAAATGTAATGATTCTCAGTTGAGAGAAACGAAGAAAATTATGAGAGGATTGACAATAGTTGTAATGGACCATGTTTGAATATTTGCGAGCACGGTTCATCAATGCAATCGGTTTGCATTGGATTTGAAGACGACTATGTTGTAATATATGATATTTATTATTGAGCACTATTATATAAATCCAGTCGATATTTTCGGGATTTTTATCTTACAGATACATTCTTAATCCACACACACCCACATATATATATTATAGAATTTTTAGCCTGTTAAAAACTGCAAAATTTATAGGTTGTTGGCTTAGAATGGGTGCTTTATGCAAAATTCATGATTGCATAAGGTTAAATGTGTGCTCATATCTGTATAAAGTATTAGGTTGGTGGAAAAATGTTTTTTTACATGAAGTTAAATGTTAAAAAACGACATTATTTTTGCACCAACCTAATCCTAATCCCTATTAATTCCTAACTGAAAAGGCCAATAGAAAAGTTCAGCCAGATCGGTTCAGCAGTTTCCGGAGAAGAGTTAATAGACCGATTATATATATTCGAATGCATGCTAAACAGTAATAGAGTCTGACTATGAATTGTTTTAATTGTAACGAAAAACGTTTATATCCGAATAATAAACAAAAGCAATGGTTGATTTGTCGGCTTAACCTTTTGACGCTGATTATTTCATACGCAAATGATTTTCACCCATTTTTAAAATTGCTCTGTAAGTTTAACACTTGCACTACTAAACAATCAAGCAATGTATATGACATTTGTAGCATAGAACTATCAACATAAATTGTAAAATTTGACTAATTTGTGCATTCGCCATTTTGAACTTATTTATAAATTATCGTCGGAGGTGTAAGTTCCGTTATATTTATAATTCATATTTCATGATTTATAATTTATAATTCATAATTTGCTTACGGAAAATTATCATTTTCCCATGCAAATATTAATAGATTGCTTAATTTATTGTCTATATTTGTGTTGTTGATTATATTGCATTTTTTACTTGGAAGTCACCACTTATCAAGGCCCGAAGACAACTCGAGGATAAGGGTTAATGAATGCAGGATGGTAGTGAACTAATCCTTAATGATGTAAATTGGGTAGAATTTGATTATTTATGAGGACGGCTCAACAATAAGTTGTTTACATTGTAGTTTAATAGAATCAATTTTGCACGTAGTATCGTCTGCTAACAGAGATAGTAAACTTGTTACAATTTTGCGATGGGTAAGCTAACGAGGTTAAATATCATTTGGGTTTGACTTAAAAATCTGACAAGGTAACTTGTGTAAGTTGTATATATATATATATATATGTGTGTATGTGTGTGTGATGTGCTAGTATACATAAAAAGTATACATACCTCCGAATGATGACGTAACGAGAACTTCTGAGAATAAAGATGTGTAAATAAAAATATGTATTATAACAAGGCAATGAATTTTTTTTTAACTTACAAAGCTAAAAAATAAGCTTCTTTTTTAAAATAAACATATATTCATAATACATACACCTATGTAATTTATAAAAATCCAAAATAAAATTATTTTTATTTATTATTCTTAATATAATTATAAATATTATTATTATTATAATTATCATTATTATTAATAATAATATCATAATTATTATTATTATAATTATCATTATTATTAATAATAATATCATCATAATTATTATTATCATCATTACAC
This sequence comes from Euprymna scolopes, assembly GCF_053919585.1. Taxonomy (NCBI): domain Eukaryota; kingdom Metazoa; phylum Mollusca; class Cephalopoda; order Sepiida; family Sepiolidae; genus Euprymna; species Euprymna scolopes. Next base: position 118,324,503 of record NC_136491.1, read on the forward strand.
TGACAGATCAACATTATCAATGACTACCTCCTCTCGAGGCTAATGGTTAATTAGATGTAATGATTGTCAGTTGAGAAAAACGAAGAACATTATGAGACGATTGATAATGGTTGTTGGGATGGACTAAGTTTTAAAATTTGTGGCCACGGTTCATAAATAAAATCGATTTACATTGGATTTGAAGAGGGTCATGTTGTAATCTGCAATGAAACAGACCTGAGGTAATCTGTTACACATTCGGTTAGCAATTGCGAATAAACACCAAGAAAATTATTTCGATAGCGCTGAATAAAACAATTATAATAATAATAATAATAAATGCTCAACGGCGACACAAATACAATCGTGTTCCAGTCACCGATTTCTTCGGCTAATTGAATTGATATCTTATACCAGAAAGTTTACCCTTCGTCTTATTTTGTTATTGTAGATAATCAGATTATTCTAACCCATTTTTTATCGTGTGTGTGTATGTATATAATCTATTTTAATAATAATAATGTATACATATAATCTGTTTTAATGATATATATTTTAATATATATATATATATATTAATAATATATTTTTTAATAATATAAATATATTTTTAATAATGCATATATATTTAAATAATATATATATACATATTTAATATATATAATCTATTTCAATGATATATATATATAATCTATTTTAATCAGATATATATATAGCCCTTTTTAATCATTATATAGATAACTCATTTTTTATTAATATATATATATATATATATATATATATAACCTATTTTAATCATTACACATACACACACACACACACACAAACTAATGATTTATGGGAAAGTCGTTTACTTAAGCCCATAACATTCAAATTAACTGATCAATATACAATTGTTTTTTAAACGATGCAAATAAAAAATATTGAATAAAATTTAATCAGCGTCAATACACACTTTACAGAAAAATTCGAATATAATAATAATCATCAAAGTGGGGATAACAAAAGATCACACACACATATATATGTATATATATACACTCATCTATCTCTTTATACATATACACCTCTCTTTTTCTCTCTCTTTATATATACATATGTGTGCGTGTGTGTGTTTGTTGTGTGCATGTGTGGTTGCTGGTCAATAGATGTTAATTCAAGGAAACTACGGTGTTCATAAGACAGTGTTTGTATGATTGAACAATTTTTTATCTGATGGATTTTTGGTATAAGCCGAAATTAAGAAATTTTGAAAATATTTATAAAAAAAAAATAAAATTACAGCACGAGTCTAATCATTTAGTCGTCATGTTTTGACTGTACTTAAAGTTGATTTCTATTATTTATATATATATATATATATATATATATATATATATATATATATATGGCCTGGCAATGCCACAAGGTAGACAACTGAGCAAAATAAAAAATAAAAAATACCCGGAGCAGCAAAACTGAAGCTGGCTTACCAGGGCACTATCATGTAGGTAAATTTGTGCATATTTTATTGGTTTGAAAATATAGGTTCTTTTATACTAATTGTCATGAAATTTTAACCAGAGACTTGTATTATAATTTTCAAAAGCTTGCAACTTTTCATGCAGTTTCGTCTCATAGAACTAAAATATGAGCATAGAGAGAGAGAGAGAGAGAGAGAGAGAGAGAGAGAGAGAGAGAGAGAGATAGCAGCTGTTTGGACAATTTTTTTAAGTTCCAAATCTCAGCGACTATTGACCAGAATTTTACAAAGGAAAGCTCGCTGGAAAGGTAATAACCTGAATTATGTAGTGAGCTCTGTGACATTTGCCCTTAAGGTCACACATTAAGGAGATCATCCATCATCCAGTTCATGTTTTACCACATTTTTACAGCCATAAAATGTTTCAAAGTCATTTGTTTTACTCGTTTTGCATATGAATTACAAAATATCTGATATTTCCCCAAAACCTCGGCCTTGATGGAGGGAAGACTAAAACTTGCTGTTAGGGTTTCAAATGATTTGAAATAACATCAAGGCTTGGTTCCAAATATTTCTCATATGTTATATCTCCCCTCTTTAGTTTTCTTGCATAAAGTAAATTTCAGTGTGTAAGGATTATTTGATACTGGAGATATTCATAATCGTACTCTCTTTCTAAAAGAGAGGTGATATAATATGAGAAATGTTTGGAATCAAGGAGGCCGCCCGGCGTTACCCGATAATAAAATACGCTTAAATACGATATTTTAATTAATACAAATTTCATGTGTATTATTATAGAGCTTTTCCTTTATTATTATATTGTACCCAATATATAGGAGTGATTTTAAAAGTAAAAAAAAAAAAAATTACTTGGGTGCCAACAGCTAGATTCGAAACTAAAACGTATAGCGTTCCGGCGTTATTCGTTACCGTATGAGCTAAGTCCATATGCATAAACACTTTGAAACGTATAATTGTATATTTACGAATACGTAAAAGGTACATCTTTAGTCAACTTACACCTGACAAGTTTCATTTGTTCAATTTTTACTCTTTAGCAGCTGTTTAGACCAACTAAAAATAAATAATTGGGTTAGTCATTATTTCGTGGGGGGGGAGAAGAGAAAGGTATGGTTTCACCTATTCTTCATTTATTTATTTTAGTTTTTACTTAGTTATTTTATTACTTATTTACATATTTCGTCTAAAAACAACAAAAATTACGGCGGTTTCAGGGCATCATTAGGACTATATCCGACTGACAATAATTCAAAATAGTAATAGATCAACACATATATAACTCCTGTAAATTTATGTTTGTTTTTCATTTTGATGTCAGTCCGATACACTTCAACGATTGGTGATACCGTGTAACTGCAGCTAAGTGAGAAAAGTAAATTTTATTGGCATTTATTATTGAAATGCTTCTAAATAATTTTTTTTAAATCGATAGGATATCAAGCCGTTTTTTCCAGCTCTAATGTTTTTGTTCATTTTTCCCCGCGTTTCTTATCTATTATCTTTATCTATCTATCTATCTATCTATCTATCTATCTATCTATCTACATATGTAAAGATGTTTTTTTATAAACTATGTTTTTAAATTATATTTCATTATTTGTGTATACCAATACTTTTCGTTTAGAAGCTCAATATATGTTAAATATGACAACAGATCACATAAAAGAATGACAGTATAAAAATAAAAGAATAACAATATAACTACATTCCAAGATCCAAATATTTATTTTCATGCAAAACAGCTCTTCCAGCATGTTAAAATTTACATACATTTTTACAGGTCCGTTTCGTTATGCAGAAACAAACAAGTATTATTACTATGTTAATATCGTCCTTGTGCATATACTTAGTATAATTAGAAATTATTTGTTTAGATAGAAAAACATGCATGATAATATAATGGTGCAAGCACAAATATATATATATAACTACTTCATTTACTCACATAAACCTAATATACGAAAGTATAGATTTATGCGTAAACTTTAAGTATTTACTTCAAAAGTGCTCAATGAAACGCAGAATATTCAGTGTAGCTTAATCGCCATATATATTTTATAAATTACTATATATATATATATATATATAACATGCCAAAGAATAGACGGAATATATATATATATATATATATATATATATATATAGGATAGCATGCCAAAGAATAGTCGGACTGAAATAATGACAAGCTTTAAAAGTGAGCGGGAAAAAATAACTGCCTTACTACAAAAAAATGCTAGTTTTATTTTGGTATCTTTATAAAATTATTGTTTAAAGACATATTGTCTATTTCAATAAAATCACCATTTCCGAAACGATCGTACAAACTATTGATTTTGTTTGTTTTCCTTTTGAAACGGATTTTTAATTCAAAATTATAAATCGCTTTACTCGCTATATATTAGTTTTTAAAATATAATTATGTTTTAAAAACAATTATATTTTAAAAACAATATATATGCCGCTCCCTATATGGGGGAACCAACTCGCATTTAGGTAAAAATGTACTTTCGTAAATAATTGAATTCATTCAAAACATAGCGCAAAAACAAAAAACATTAAATCTCCGAAACAGTGTTTCGTGGTAAACAATTGATGATCCCTTAAAAAAATAAATTATTACTGGTACTATAGTGAATTCGGGAGAGCAAGTTTATGCAGTGATTGCAGGTGATTGAATGACTTACTGACTAAATGGTTTTCTAACGAATGATAATTTTTTTGTGTAATTTTAAAGGTTAAAAGCTTCCAATATATATATATATATATATATATATATATATATATATTATTTATGTGAGGAAGTTTTTCCGATTCCGAGTATTTTTAATTTTCTGCATAATGTACTATGGTGTTATTAATTTTCGGATTACCATAAAAACTCGTGCAATATGTGTATATATTTTCGCAAACGTAAAAAAAACACGTGTGATTGATCTTAGATTAACTGATAGTTTAAAATCAAAAAATATACATCACTTATTAGTACCAGCAATTGGTAAATAAAGTTTTAAACAGAAACAAATAATTTAAAAAAATACAATTTAAAGATTCGTGTTCGGAATTGGAAATGAACCACAAATTTTCTGATCCCGATATCCCATATATATATATATATATATATATTTCATGCTAGAAGAATCCAAATATTATACAAAACTTAAGGTCTAGAATCTTTATTTAAAAACATTACATGATATTGTTATTACAAAATATCAAAATATAAGATTAAAGGACTCTAAAGAAATTGAAATCCAAGGGATTTGCTGAATTGATGTCTAATGATTATTAATGAAATTTAATGCAAATCTGAAATATTTGAATTTTGATATCGTAGGTTGCTCCTTTAAACCTCATTTAAATGCTGCAAATAAATTGAAATTAGGGAAATATTTAATAATGTATATTAATGTCTCGGCCTAACGTTCACAGGAAACAGGAGTTGAAACAGTTACATTGAGAGCATTGACAAGATCGCTTCTTGTACATCTATAAGGCCACTACTCGCCCATGTATGGAGTATTGTTGTCACATTTGGGCTGGTGCATCTGCTACTAGTCTCTTGCTCTTAGACAGGGTTCAAAAGAGTCGCCAACCTGATAGGTCCTGAACTTGTACCTCCTCGACGTAAATACCCCCGACAAACCCGACTAGCAGCTAAATTCCAATCCTACACAGTAGAGATTCCTACATGTAAGAGAGCTTTTTACTCCAGTATTTTCTTCCCTAGAACTGCTAGACTTTGGAACATCCTTCCGGGTCCCTGCTTTCCCAACTGTACTGACATGCAGAAGTTCAAGTGTAATATGAACAGACATCTAGCTGCCCAACTCCCTACATAGTACCCCTGTAGCTTATGTCCCTGATTATAGCCCCTACATCAAAGTGGCAATGTGCCTTGTTTGTGGTGAAAATGTAATTAAAAAAAATGCAAATGCAAATAACTGACTTTGTATGAAACAAAATTAAACTAAATATAGCCTACTTTACCTCTCCTTATGCAAAATTCAAAATTACCGAGTAATTTTTATGAGTCCATCCCACACATATCAAACTTTATAATAATAACAATAATAATCAATAGAGGTGGAGAGCACCGAAAATCTAGGGAGGCTTGTTGTCACTCAAGACTCCAGTGAACTGCATTGTGGTGTTTCCTGGAGTATGATTGACAAGACGTTGCTAATTTAATCTCATTTAAGGAAGTAAGCCATAAAGGTCACCCGTTTGTAAACTCTTTCTCCATTAAACTAACCCCTACAATGAATCCTCGCCTCCAGCCACGCCTTAATTTAGTTCGTACTGCCATTAAGTTAATATACAGATAACGAGGTTATGGCTAAATAACTGATGTCTTGTTCATCCCTCGGGTGAACAGAAGAACACAATTCGGTCCACCCAAGCGACCAATCGAGCGTTAAAAAGCCTAACAAAATGAAAGATCTCAAATATATAGATCTTAGAATTGTTTATTTACTCCAGAAAGACACGAACAATTAAAGATATTCGAAGTCATTTTCCCTCCCTCAATTAGCATGACTCGCCTTAATCTAAGCGCAAATTAAACGATTCATCAAACTAGGATATATTTTATATATATTAACAGGCCGCCCGGTGGTGTAAAATACATTGAAATATATTTTAATTCGTGCAGATGTCATAATTATTGTTATATAGAGCCATTTTCTATAGATTATCATATTGTGTCCAATATATATATATAGTAGTGGTTTCAAAGTAAAAAACTACATATGACTTGGCTGTTATTAGCAAGAATCGAAACAAAAACATAGCTTTCCAAAATTAGTTACCATAAAAACTTTTTACTGTATAAATGTATATTTGCGCATGCGCAAACGAGCACATGTCGACTTATGCCTGCCAAGTTCCAAATTGTGTCCTCTTAGCGTTTACCAGGTTACAACCAAATGTATCAAGTTTCAAGTCTGTAGACCAAAAATCGACAAGAGTTTGACAAGGACTGTTCCTTAGACAACCAGCCAAGATCACTTTTGTGTGTGTGTGTGTGTTTGTATGTGTATATATATATATATATATATATATATATATATATATATATATATATATATATATATACACACGTTTTATTTATTTTTTATTACCGTTTTATCACATGGCCCTCGGGACATGATCAAAGTGTAGTATCTGTTCTTCAGATGCTGCACTTCTATTTCTTGTTCTCTTTCGGTGGAGGAGAAATCCTTCACGACTGAGACAATTTTTATTTTTGTACCTTTTCTCCACGTTAAAAAACGACCCTGGTGTCTAACTCTGTCCCGTGGGGAGGCATAGTAAATAGGTACATTATGTTTCAGCTACCCGACCGTGTTTGGCGGTCCAATAACCTCGTCAGACTTTACAGAAATGTTTGTTTATGAAAGAATGATATCAGGGGAGGGGTGCGAGAAAAGCGGAAAAAAGGAAAAGGGAGATGATGATGATAATAATAATAATAATAATAGTATATTATTATTATTATTATTAAATATATTACTTTACAAAGAACAGACACTCATATTGTTGCTCATTTTCAAAGTTTTAGGCTTTTATTGATAACTTGCATACATTTGTTTCGGCCAAATGCTGGCATCTAAGTATAGAAAAGTTCCTTAATTAGTAACAACTATTATCATCATTCACAAGGAATTTTCACACAGACCATCATCAAGGACTTATCTTTTCAAATAACCTATTGTGTTCCCTGGAGTACGAGTGACAAGTTTCCCTAGATTTCCAATACACTCCACCTCTTTCGATAATCTTTGTAAATGAATTTGCGTTATCGCAATAGCCGTTTACCATTGATTTTTCGCTGGCAGCAACTATTTTTCTTCACATGAATATAGGTGGCAATAAACCTCCCCAAAGTCCCAGTCTTTTTTACACTCATCCAGTTTTGAACAGTGCTTTCTCTTTTCACTTTTTCCATCATGCTTGACGCTTCGACTATTTGGTGTGATGCCAGTCGTACTGAGCACTGAGATCAGCATCAGTTGATTTTTTTTTTCACAAAACAGATATAAACAATGTTAGTTTTTGTTTTTTTAAGTTTGATCTATTTCATACTGATATAAATTATTGCACGGTAATAAATATTTAAATTAAAACAATGCATTTTTCTTATTTCGAAATATTTAAGTAAAAATTCTATTTCTTAATTACTAAAATTTGAACTTTAATAAACAAAAATATAGTAATAATTGAATTTAACTTGAAAATAAAAAAATTAAAAAAATAGCGTGGTAACATTTATGATTCTCATTTGTCTTATTGCAAATTATTTAATCATGAAAAAAATTCCATGCAAAGGTCCGCGAGAGTGTCTAAATTTGCTGGAATAACTCATTAAATTAGTAATCAAGTAAATATGGAAATTTATTTAATAATTCGAAATAAAAATATAATTTTTGTTTTAATTTCATTTTTTATTGTGCAATAATTTATATCAGTTTGAAATAGGTTAAACTTAAACGAGAATAGAAAAAGGGAGACAAAGCTACATGAGAACCCCCCCAAAAAAAGTCAGAACCTGATGAAGACTTCTTTATGAATCGAGATAGGATAAAAACAAAACAAAAAAAACACATCGTTATTTGGCTTTTTATTTTTTAAAATATAATTCAAATACGAAACAATGTTTTTTTTCCAAGTGGCAATACTTTTCTTATTAACCGATAACACGAAGCCACGTGTAGAACAAGACATTTAAACCAACTAGGACTAACACTCAAGGACTACTATCCACGACAGAGTTTATATTTCCAACGAGAAAGGTGATTTACAAAAAAAAAAAAAAATGTCAGAAAGTAAAATACACTTTTCATGATCTTGTTTATTCTTTAAGGATAAATAATCTTTGTTGTATTATTATTGTTTTTATATTATTTCTATTAATATTGTTTCTATTAATATTATTGCTTTTATTATTATTACTTATTGTCTTTATTATTACTATTATTGTCTTTATTATTACTATTGTCTTTATTATTATCATTATTATTATTATTGTTTCTATTATTATTTCTGTTATTATTATTATTATTATTATTATTATTATTATTTCTGTTAGTGGTGGTTCTATTATTATTGCTTTTATTATTATAGTTTTATTATCACTGATATTTGGCTGGCTTATTTCTATAAGTTTTCACACAGGTTATCAAAGATTTTTCTATGTCAGCAACCTGTGGTGTTCCCTGGAGTTTGGGTGACAACAAGTCTCCCCAGATTTCCAGTACTCTCTACTTCTTTCGCTAACCTTTGCAAATGAATTTGTGTTATCGCAACAACTGTTTAACATTTATCTCTCGCTGGCAACAACCATTGGCTTTCAGTGGAATCTGGATGACAATAAGCCTCCCAAGATTCCAATGATCTTTTCACACATCCAGTAAAGATCTGGTTAGTGCGTTCTCTCCTCGGTCTTTCTATCTCCCTTTGATCCTTCACGACTATTTGATGTGGTACCAGTTGAAACTGACACTAAATGTTTTTTTTTTTTTTGTGGGGTTTGCTTACAATTACAGTTTTCTCGATTCTAAGGTGTTCATCTGTTTTTTTTTTTTTTGTTTTTTTTTGTTTTTTACTTATGTTGTGGTTTCTACATGTCCGGTTAGCGTTTGTAGTTCATACGTGTCTCTTATATTCAATGATTTTCATTAATATTTGAGCAGTTTTCATTTTTGTTATCAGTTGTATTTTATCAGCCATCCTTCTGAATCCAATTTTTTAAAGGTATTGTTCCTAGTTCTCCTATTAGTGTTTATATTGACTTTCTTCTATCTTCCATATTCCTTTTAGCTCTCTGGCCAGTTCCGTGTATAATTAGTATTATTATATTTTATATAAATTCGTGCAATTATTAGCATAGGTAACAAAACGAAACTGAACAAGAAGCAAATACATAACAAATAAATGTTACCAAAAGTAAGATAAGTTACTCTTCTATCTAACTGGATAATTTGTTGGTGTTTTAACTTATTTTAAAGCGTTCATTTAGTTTCAACCACACCTACTGAAACATATATATGTGTGTGTGTGGTGTGTATTATTGTTATCCGTTGTATCTTATCAAGAATTATAAGAACAAAGTAAAATACTAAATTATAACTTAAAATAATTTAGGATTCGACAGGAAACTCAGAAAGAAACACTAAGAATCCGAAGTTTTAAAAAAATGCGTTCCAAAATCTAAAATCTTTCCTCCTATGTAAAGAACGCATTCTTTGAAACTTCACGGATTAAGGAATTCTTAATGTTTCTATCCGCGTTTCCTGTCGAATAATAAAGTTTTGTAAATTATAATTTACAGTCTTTAATCTTATAATAAATTTTACTTTCACTATTATTTCTATTGAGCTTTTTTAACTGGTTAGAATTACCATATGAATATTCTTTTCAAGTTTACAGAAGCGTTTGACTTGTAAACTAATTATCTCTTGATTATAGGTGTTATTTGTTTTTGCGATACGTTTTTGAATATATTCAATCATTTATGAAAGTGCATTTTTACCTAAATGCGAGTTGGGAATGATTTTCCCTTTAACCAATTTGGTACCCCCCACATGGGGAGCGGTATATATATTGTTTTTAAAATATAATCATCCACTGACATGCGTTTCGTCGTCTACGACTCAGAGATTCAGCCACTCTGATGAGTCGTAGACGACGAAACACGTGTCAGTGGATAATTATATTTAAAAAACAATATATATATATATATATATCTGTTTGGATCGATAAACGAAAGGGAATTCTTCTGATATTTCTGTTCGAAAAACAAGTGCATTTTTATAGCACTTCAATATATATACATACACACACACGGTCCTGGATATTACCTTAAACTATATCCGATGGTGAGGGCCCCAGCTTGCAGGCCTTAGGGAGTGTGGAGCCACCCTTTAATTGCCATTGCTCCCAGGTCCACTCTGACCCGGAGTGGTAGCACTTGTTAGGGTTCCAACTATGGGTTAAATAGAATACGACTTAAAAAACAAATATACTATATTAAAAAATCGTTCTTCAAAATCACCAGATTCGGCATTAAATAACCTGAAAAGGGTTGATATGCCGTAAAACAAAACAACCAACCAACCAACACACAAAATCGAATGAAGAGAGCAAACTTAACATAAAAAGCTTCCTGCTTCTTTCAAATGACATTTTTAACACTAATTAACAATCGCATGTTACAATGTGCATTTTAATCATTTGGTTATGTTATTGTAAAAATATTTGTAAGAATATAAAACTTTGAAGATAATGAAAAATAATATTTTCGTTGTATTCATTTTTATATTTAAACATATATGCAATACATACGCATATATAATTTTCTATACTCCTATAAATTCGTTTTGTGTGTGTGTGTGTGTGTGTGTGTGTGTGTGTGTGTGTTGATAGTCATATCAAAAACCCTTTCTCTATTTTATTTTAAAAGAAAATACAATTTTGGTTGTGGAATTGCATTCACTAGCAAAAGATCTAGCTGATTTGCATATTCTTTTAAACATTCATTTTAATTAATTTCCTGTTAGTTTTTTTTTCGATTTTCTTATGAAATGATCATCTTTAGTTAATTATTACGTGTAATTATATTAATGCAAATATTTCTACATGATTTATACCTGCATGATATTTGCGTAAAGAGCTTATAGTAAACACAAAACTGTTCCCATATATTTATGTATACGTATATATTTTGTTGAAAAAAGTTTGCCTACCAAACTCCTCCTAGAGTTTTTGATCTGCAGACATGAAACTTCATATATAAAGTATTTGAATCCATGTAAAACTTTATATTTGGGTTTTAGCCTGGAAAAATCGGTGCAAAAGTGTGAAAATTAAAATAAATAAAATTTGCCAGGTAAAGGTCGAACGCCGGCATTACGAATGCATTACGTAGTAGTTATTGGTTCACCTTTTAATTTTTAGTCTTACAGTACACATGTCTTCAAAGCCCAACCATTGACGGCAGAGACAAAAATGAATCGTGAGCTGAACGTTTTGGTTTCGATTCTTGGTGATTGCGAGCGAGTGTTTTTTTTTTTGTTTTTTTTTTACTTTTTAAATCATTACTATATATTGCGTCCAATATAATCTATAATATAAATCTCACCTGTCTATTTAAATCTATGCATGTATGTGTGTATGTTTGTCTGCCTAAACTTTCGACAGAGGCGACGGATTTTTATGATATCGGTACCGTTTTGAAGCTCGGCCATTCGGCCGACAAATACCGAAAAATTGGCTAAAAAAACATTAATTTCTTCCCCCTTAACTGGGCACTTTTCTACAGGGAAGGGTCACTTTTTTTCACCGATATTTTCGAAAGCCAGCCTCTTTTCGATTGACTAGCCTTAATTTAAACTTATGTCACTTCCGGTTTGGCGGTTTTTTTTTTCCACGTTTCTACAACTTTTTTTTTTTTTTTTGCTTAACACACACCTCCAAACACCCGGGCACACAGGCTAGTGTATATATATATATATATATATATATATATATACACACACACACACACGACACATGCCTATCTACCAGCCAACAAATCTCTAATATATATATTGATATTTTTATTCATGTAAGTTATATATATTAGTTCGTTTTGTTTTGTTGTTTTTTTTTTCTTTTTTGCAGATGTCATATTTGGAAGTGGGGTCATACCCGTTTTGGACATGTTCGTTCTATATATAGCTATGTGATATATTTATATTTTTACCCATTATTATTATAATTATTTTTGATTATTGAATTAAAAGTATATAATAAAAACGCTGTATGTATATATAGTCAAGTATTAAAATATATATGGCAATTAAGCTACACAATATTCTCGTGAGAATTCGTCAGGCTTATGCTTGACAAATTTTCACGAGAATGAAACGCGGAACATTCTCCGTTGGCTTATTGCCATATATAATTTCATTACTTTCTAGCTCTACATATATATTGAGAACTGTTGAAATACTGAAAATTTACGCATAAAATTATATTTCGTATATTAATTGATGTGATTAAATGAAGTAGTCATATATGTTTTTGTTTTCTTCTGTAAACTTCAAGTTTGAGATCAATTATATTTAAAAAAAAAAAAAACAACGTAAAGATTAGTTTCTCATAGGCTCTTAAATAATGAAGATGTTGTAAAAGTTTAAATTAAAAAACGATGCCCAAGAAAATTGGAGCATTCTTTCGTCATTTATTTTTCATTTTTTCTGTCTGATTGACACAATAGAGCTTTCACGCCAACTAATTAATCGCGTATCCTGAGTTCGCATCCTTACCGTATCGCACTAACAATATTTTAAAAGGGTATGTACTCCCAATCAAATCCGATTACGAGTAATGTAGCAACGCATGTTCAATTAATTGTATCGAATTTAACATTAAAGTATTTCTGTTATGGTATTAAATGATTGTAAAAATATTAGAATTATGAAAACGTTTTTTTTATTCTGACTGAATATGACTTGTTATTCGACTGAAGTATGATTCCGTTTAATCCTACGTGGTACGTCGGCATACATTCTCTATCGGAAGGGGTTAGTCTATTGCTAATCGCCTGAGCGCCTGAGGCACTACTACCTATGAATACCAAGAAACATGTTCATTTTTATTTTTTTTTTAAAGGCCAGGGTCCGCATATCCTATTGCGCTGGCTGCTTAAAACCACACCTGCCCTTATGTCTAACGTCCTGGAGAAAAACTAAATAATATATACGAATAATAAAAGCTAAGTAATATATACGAATAATAAAAGCTAAGTAATATATACGAATAATAAAAGCTAAGTAATATATACGAATAATAAAAGCTAAGTAATATATACGAATAATAAAAGCTAAGTAATATATACGAATAATAAAAGCTAAGTAATATATACGAATAATAAAAGCTAAGTAATATATACGAATAATAAAAGCTAAGTAATATATACGAATAATAAAAGCTAAGTAATATATACGAATAATAAAAGCTAAGTAATATATACGAATAATAAAAGCTAAGTAATATATACGAATAATAAAAGCTAAGTAATATATACGAATAATAAAAGCTAAGTAATATATACGAATAATAAAAGCTAAGTAATATATACGAATAATAAAAGCTAAGTAATATATACGAATAATAAAAGCTAAGTAATATATACGAATAATAAAAGCTAAGTAATATATACGAATAATAAAAGCTAAGTAATATATACGAATAATAAAAGCTAAGTAATATATACGAATAATAAAAGCTAAGTAATATATACGAATAATAAAAGCTAAGTAATATATACGAATAATAAAAGCTAAGTAATATATACGAATAATAAAAGCTAAGTAATATATACGAATAATAAAAGCTAAGTAATATATACGAATAATAAAAGCTAAGTAATATATACGAATAATAAAAGCTAAGTAATATATACAAATCATAAAAGCTAAATAATATATACAAATCATAAAAGCTAAATAATATATACAAATCATAAAAGCTAAATAATATATACAAATCATAAAAGCTAAATAATATATACAAATCATAAAAGCTAAATAATATATACAAATCATAAAAGCTAAATAATATATACAAATCATAAAAGCTAAATATATACAAATCATAAAAGCTAAATAATATATACAAATCATAAAAGCTAAATAATATATACAAATCATAAAAGCTAAATAATATATACAAATCATAAAAGCTAAATAATATATACAAATCATAAAAGCTAAATAATATATACAAATCATAAAAGCTAAATAATATATACAAATCATAAAAGCTAAATAATATATACAAATCATAAAAGCTAAATAATATATACAAATCATAAAAGCTAAATAATATATACAAATCATAAAAGCTAAATAATATATACAAATCATAAAAGCTAAATAATATATACGAATCATAAAAGCTAAATAATATATACGAATCATAAAAGCTAAATAATATATACGAATCATAAAAGCTAAATAATATATACGAATCATAAAAGCTAAATAATATATACGAATCATAAAAGCTAAATAATATATACAAATCATAAAAGCTAAATATATACAAATCATAAAAGCTAAATAATAAATACAAATCATAAAAGCTAAATAATATATACGAATCATAAAAGCTAAATAATATATACAAATCATAAAAGCTAAATAATATATACAAATCATAAAAGCTAAATAATATATACAAATCATAAAAGCTAAATAATATATACAAATCATAAAAGCTAAATAATATATACAAATCATAAAAGCTAAATAATAAATACAAATCATAAAAGCTAAATAATATATACGAATCATAAAAGCTAAATAATATATACAAATTATAAAAGCTAAATATATACAAATCATAAAAGCTAAATAATATATACGAATCATAAAAGCTAAATAATATATACGAATCATAAAAGCTAAATAATATATACAAATCATAAAAGCTAAATAATATATACGAATCATAAAAGCTAAATAATATATACGAATCATAAAAGCTAAATAATATATACGAATCATAAAAGCTAAATAATATATACAAATCATAAAAGCTAAATAATATATACAAATAATAAAAGCTAAATAATAAATACAAATAATAAAAGCTAATATATACAAATAATAAATCGTCAATTTTTATAAAACTTTATGATAACAAATCGGTAACTTGCAGGATTACTTATGATAATCTAGATATATAAAAATTAATTTCCCGAAAATAAAAATACTCTCCCCAAATATTTAAATCTCATTTTCTCAAATATTACACCTATTTCCTCAAATATTAAGATTCATTCCCCCCATGTATCAAATTCCATTTCCCCAAATATTAAAATTTCCCAAATATAAAAATTCATTTCCCAATTATTAAAATCCATTTATCAAAATACCTAAATTCGCTTTCGAAATATTAAAACTCATTTTCCCAAATATTAAAATCCGTTTCCGATATATAAAAATCCGTTTCCGATATATAAAAATCCGTTTCCGATATATAAAAATCCGTTTCCGATATATAAAAATCCGTTTCCGATATATAAAAATCCGTTTCCGATATATAAAAATCCGTTTCCGATATATAAAAATCCGTTTCCAAAAATATTAAAAATCCACTTCCAAAACAATCAGATCTGTTTCCCAAAAATTGAGATCCAAAACAGATTATTACATTTTATGGATTTTATTATTTGGGAAATTGATTTTGATTTGTCGTTTAAAAAAAAAAAAAAAAGGTAAAAAACACGTAATATATGTTTACAAATAATGCATTGTACCGTAAACTCGATGATTTAATAGGTTAAGAGTATACGGAAACTATAATATTTTGGCAAATATGTTAGAAAATACACGCGAAAGAAAATAACACGAATTTTCTGTTTATCTCAACAGAATCGACTTTTGCAAAACAAATTATCTTTACTTACTTGGCGGTCCCGATAGTTTATTCATGATCAGCTAGGATCCGAGAGACAGGATAGAACTGATCTATGTCCTACTAAGCGATTCGCCGAGTATCATAGATGTGTCCTGTTTCATCTAGGACAATAGGGAGGGGGGCTTGTTTCTCCTTTCGTGTTTTTTTCTTTTTTTTGACGTCTTTTGATGTCGGTTAGAGATTTGGCCAATAGGAGAGCTGGGATTTAGGCCCAACCCTCTCGTTATATATTTAGACTATAAGAAGTAAAAAGGGTTTAATGAATGGTGTGTGTGTGTGTATATAAGAGAGAGAGAGAAGGAGAGATAGAGGGAGGGAAATAAAGAGGGAGAGGCGGTACTAGATGATCCCAAGAAAGTAAAAAGGAAATTATTAGGGAAATGAAAGTGGACAATGATATAAAATAAATACATTTTTATAAATTCTAGACCACCTGCGATCCATTCAGTCAGTATTTGTTAAGGCGATCTTATTTTACACCAAAATTCTGGAGACCTCGCTGTTATCATGACTGATTTTGTTTATTTGAGACACTTTATGATTATTATCAAGTAATATATATAACAAATAAATGACAAAAGATTATATTCAAAATTTCCAGATGCAGACCATCCCACAATTTATTACTCCAAGTACGCTGACATGTACAATTCTTGAGAGCAGCGGTTTCGCAACGCAATACGATTCATTTAATTATTATATCAATCAATAAATCTATTATGCCCTTAACTCCTCATGACAACGTACCTGTATAGATATTTCCACAAAAAAATATATATATATATACTCTTCGGAATAGTTTTTATTTAACAATCAGTGGTTATGTAAACGTGAGATTGTAGGTTTACAAAAAATTACTGGCAGTAATATTCTATAAGTTATCCCATCTAAACAAGAATTGCTCGTTATGCAAGATAGAGCAAATAACTTCTGATAAATGTATTATTGTCACTTTGACTTTCCATGTCTCACTGACTTTAGCAAATAGGGTGCATACCTTTATAAATATTTGCTAATATTTTCTCTCCTATGATGAGATGGTAGACATCGAAACCCTATAGGTTAAGGAGATTAATTTTCTAAAACATTCTTTGTCTTGCTTAGAATAATAAAAATTCTTTGATATGAAACTCCAACCACTTCATTTTATTTCAACGAGGTTTTGAAATCCATTGAATTACAATTTAATATATATATATATATATATATATATATATATATATATATATATATATCCGCAACAATATATATATATATATATGTACATATATATATATATATATATTTCATCAAAAATAAAAAATATATTTTTTTTTGTGGAAATATATATATATATAAATATATATAATTCTACACAGATATAATATATATTTCCAGAAAAAATATATATATTTCGACAAAAATACAATATATCGATTTCGATGAAAATACAATATATGTATATTTCCACACAAATACAATATCCATATTTTCACACAAATACAATATCCATATTTTCACACAAATACAATATCCATATTTTCACACAAATACAATATATATATTTCAACAAAAATACAATATACATATTTTCACACAAATACAATATATTTTCACAATATACATATTTTCACACAAATACAATATATATATATTTCCACACTAATACAATATACATATTTTCACAATATATATATTTTCACACAAATACAATATATATTTTTTCACAAAAATACAAGGTATACATGTGTACTTCACGAATAACACATAATATATAGGAATACATATACAGAGATGTTTCGCAGAAACAAGAATAGAGAGATATACCCGCATATATATATATATATATATATATATATAATATATATATCTTTAAATATATATATATATCTTTAAATATATATAGGAAAATTTCCACAGAATTATATGGACAGATGTATCAACATCAATAGATTATATATGTATATATATATTGTTGATTGATATATACATACAATAAACAATATTCCAACAATATATATATATATATATTGTTGGGATCTATATATATGTCAACAATATATATATATATAAATATATATGTCAACAATATATATATATATATATATATATATATATGTCAACAATATATATATATATATATATATATATATATATATGTCAACAATATATATATATATATATATATATATATGTCAACAATATATATATATATATATATATATATGTCAACAATATATATATATATATATATATATATGTCAACAATATATATATATATATATATATATATGTCAACAATATATATATATATATATATATGTCAACAATATATATATATATATATATATATATATGTCAACAATATATATATATATATATATATGTCAACAATATATATATATATATATATGTCAACAATATATATATATATATATATATATATGTCAACAATATATATATATATATATATATATGTCAACAATATATATATATATATATATATGTCAACAATATATATATATATATATATATATGTCAACAATATATATATATATATATATATATGTCAACAATATATATATATGTCAACAATATATATATATGTAAACAATATATATGTAAACAATATATATATATATATATGTCAACATTATATATATATATGTTATATATATATGTGTGTCAACAATATATATATATGTCAAAAATATATATATATGTGTGTCAACAATATATATGTGTCAACAATATATATGTGTCAACAATATATATATATATATCTCAACAATATATATATACGCCAACAATATATATATACGCCAACAATATATATATACGCCAACAATATATATATACGCCAACAATATATATATATATATATATATATATATATATATATCTCAATATATATATACGCCAACAATATATATATATATATATATATATATATATATATCTCAACAATATATATATGTATATATATCTCAACAATATATATATATGTATATATATCTCAACAATATATATATATGTATATATATCTCAACAATATATATATATGTATATATATCTCACCAATATATATATATATGTATATATATCTCACCAATATATATATATGTATATATATCTCAACAATATATATATATATATCTCAACAATATATATATCTATATATATCTCAACAATATATATATATATCTATATATATCTCAACAATATATATATATCTATATATATCTCAACAATATATATATATCTATATATATCTCAACAATATATATATATCTATATATATCTCAACAATATATATATATCTATATACATCTCAACAATATATATATATCTATATACATCTCAACAATATATATATATCTATATACATCTCAACAATATATATATATATCTATATACATCTCAACAATATATATATATCTATATACATCTCAACAATATATATATATCTATATACATCTCAACAATATATATATATCTATATACATCTCAACAATATATATATATCTATATACATCTCAACAATATATATATATATATCTATATACATCT
>NC_136491.1:118349082-118361582 GCF_053919585.1 Euprymna scolopes
CTTATTAATACGAACTCAAATGAACATTGACTCTTATAAACTTTCAATGAATTGTAATTTATACAAATGAGTAGAGAAGTTTGGAAAATTATTTTCCTGATCCCTGACGTTCACGGCTCGTAATCGATTCAGACTTCTTTAATGTTTATTAAACAACCCCCCCGTTTTCTTTTACTCCTGTTCACTCCTTACAAAGCATATAGCCACTTGAACGTAAGGGGCTACTAGGAAAGATTAACAAGATATTTGTTTATGTTACATTTAAACCTCTGCATATTAGTAGAGCCAGGGAAGCAGGCAGCGGGAAGGGAATTTCAAAGTCTAGCTACCCGAGGGAAGAAACTATTAGAATAGAAAACTTTCTGGCATTTAGAGACGTCAATAGTAAAGGAGCGAGATCTTATTGATAAGCGGGTTTGTCGTGGATGTGTACGTCGAAGGAGTACAAGTGAAACGAAACATCACAACACATTCCATTAAGATATTTGTGATGCAACATGGCGGCGATGAGAAAGGGGCTGGAGCTTAGTTGATAAAGTGGGATCGATTTGATTGACAACTATTTTTGGGGCTTTATCTAAGAGGGAGATACTTGTGGTAAATGCACCAGCCCAGATGTGGCAACAATACTCTGGAGAGACTTGAGGCGTTAAGGCCCCTTCAAGCAGAATTCTTCAATTACACAGGCCATAAATTGTCGCCCATTAATGCGTTTTGAGTATTTTCTTTCAGGGCGAATTATCAACTTGGCTTTTGAAATTGTTTGCAGTTATTCAATGCCAAATAATTTCGCCAACCTCCGGATTTAGATAATTATTTGGATAAGCATTTGAGATATTTAAGAATCTTTTAACTGTGATAATTAGTTGACTCTGCGAGCAACTACTCTATCCCATTTTAATTTACAAGAAAGGCCAAACTATCCAACAAACGTGGGTAAACATAACTTTCAACGGAGAAGTGTGCATCCGCTATCTGTTCGGAAAATCGTTTCCATCGATGAAGACGAAAAAGTCGAAGTGAATCTTGACGAAGAATCCGTTTCTAAACTATCTAAAACTCTTTCGGATGAAAAACCTGCTAAAAAACGTCCAAAGAAAACCTACGCGGAAGAGTAAAAACCCATGAAATGCCTAGAAAAACCGATTACAAAAACTATTAAGATCTGCGGGCTTTACCTTCACATATGCCAACCTACAAAGCAGTGACTCCAAGGATTATCTCCCTTATCGTGTCTGACCTCTAATCGAAACGTCTTCGAACTACAGGGGAGGAAGTCTTGTCCACTGCGTTGTCTAATGGCCTCAAAGGCCAACACTTAATACTTATGTGGTTAGAAGCAAGAAAGAGAAGTCTTACCGTGGGTGCTCAGCGAGTGAGTTCAGGCGAAGAAAAGGACGAACAAACATGGCGGCCAGCATTTTTATTTCGTCCGTTCTCGCATAATCTCGTGTGTGCGTGAAGATGGAACCTATAAAACGATGTTCATTTCTGGGTGCTGGGAGATGATTCCCGATCAGGCAGGAGAGAAGGCAACAGGAGAGAGGAGACAGAGGACTGTAACGATAATCTTACTTGAACATTCCGGTTGTGTATTTGAGGTGAACCCCCCATTTTACATCAAAAACGTCCAAAGAAAACCTACGCGGAAGAGTAAAAACCCATGAAATGCCTAGAAAAACCGATTACAAAAACTATTAAGATCTGCGGACTTTACCTTCACATATAACTACCTACAAAGCAGTGCCTCCAAGGATTATCTCCCTTATCGTGTCTGACCTCCAATCGAAACGTCTTCGAACTACAGGGGAGGAAGTCTTGTCCACTGCGTTGTCTAATGGCCTCAAAGGCCAACACTTAATACTTATGGCCTTCTTTTGCCCACGAAGGAAGACTGAAGCTCTAGCAAAGAAAGTACTTGTTCACAAGCAGCTTTGTATCCGAACGAAGTCCCGAGGCAAGAGGCTCATTAAAGTTACACTATGTAAGCTCCGAAAATACTGTTATGGGTTTTCACACTGAAAATAAAGTAAAAACTATAAGCCCTCTAACTACCTGTGAGTCCGAAGCACCTAAAAGAAAAAAAAAACGCCTAATCTTAGAAAATGTAAGGGATAATCTCTGCCACAGAGTTTTTCGTATCTTCATAAGACCCACGATTATGATTTGGGCTCTGGAATTAACATTTTTAACTTTTCGCACGTTTGCTGCGTTTTTATTTTCAACTGTTATGTAATTCGTACGTTTCCTCAAAGTGTATTTTGCATTGGTATGCAACTGAAGTTGTGCTTAAGCAATTATCTTTAGTTTATCTTGATCAACTATTAAACTCCCATAGAATTTATGTAAAAAAAAAAAGCCGTGGCATTTGTATCTATTTTACTCAACTAACATTTCTATAAAACTCTTGCTCATAAGTTGATGACTTCAGAAAAAATCCCGTTAAATTGACTGTCGAAAATCCTGGCCTTGCGATGAAATTATGTACCATTTATAATTGAACATTTAAAAAAAACTCTGGTTACTAATTTAATTACAATGTATGTCCTTTCAGCTGTTCAAAAAATTGTCGATACTGTTTACGAGCCGATAGAAATCGTACTCTAATGCCGTCTTGTAGCCCTTCGTAGTGTCCACTTTCTGTATATACTTTAAAATTCTCACATGAACGTGCTGAATTCTTCGAATTTCTCGTGTGATCAAGTACTTCACATCGTCTTCTACAAGGTCTCTAAACAGGTAAGATGCGTTTTTAAATACGCACGGCCAAATCGGAAGGAGTATTTTTTTTTTTTTTTTTTTTTTTTTTTTTTTTGACGGAATCTCTTAAAAATCTACCAAAAAATCAAGTAATTATCCAATCAATGAAATTTTCACCGATTATTAAGTGAAAAATAAAGTGTGTGTGTGTGTGTGTGTGTGTGTGTGTGTGTGTGTGTGTGTGTGTGTGTGTGTGTGTGTGTGTGCGCACACACACAAAACCACCCTTCTTTATTTGTGATTACAATAATCAGCCGAAACTGTACAAAATATATTCGATTGTGGAGGAGGGTGAGAATTGTAGATAAAACAAACGAAAAAAAAAACTGCGCACGTATTGGATTTTAAGGTTGAAAATTCAAATTTTGAATGTGTTTAAAAGTTGGTTAAATATGTTTATAGTTATTCTTTCAGATTAGCAAATTTTCGAAAAACACTATTTTTAAATCTTTGAAAAATTAATTTCCTTTAGGGAGCCCAATATTGCTAATATACCATTAAATAGGAAATGTTTTGAAGAATCGATATCAAAAAAAAAACTCCATAAGTAACTGCGCATTTTGTTAAAAATACGATAATTTGTTACATGATATTTCCTCATCTATGGTAAACCATAAAGGCCTACAAATAGTTATTTTCCTTTTTGCTGTGACGTGCGCTTGACTTAGTTTAAAGCGTGGAGGACTTGTATCAACCACACTCTCGTCCACTTGGTCCTGCTGGCAAGACAGGATTAAGACGACCAAGCGTGATTCTAGATGTAGGAGTTGTTTCCAACACATATGGCACCTAGCATTCCCAAAATGGTCACCCATCTGGTACTAGCCTTATCGTTGCTTAACTTCGGGGGTTATGTAGGCAACAAATGTGTATCGCTTATCAAAAAAAAAAAATTAAACCCTTATAAAGTTGATTTTTCACTTTATCGTCAAAACAAACAGTAAAAATACATGGAAATTTACAGGACTAAATGACTTCATTTATTCATGTCAATGCTACGAAGATTTCGAAGAAACTATCATAATATATTAATTTTGCCAATCGAAATCTATAAACTGAGATAAAAGATGTACTTATTATATTTTTGCATATTCTTATAGCAAATCATCCTAAATCTGATTTAGACAAAAAAAAGTATGGATTCAAAAACCTTTTAAAATGTGTTATATATCGAAACAAAAAATGGCAGTGAATGGTGTGTGTGTGTTTTTTTTTTTTTTTTTTTTTTTTTTTTTTTTTTTTTTTTTTTTTTTTGAAAATTTAAAATTTTACTAATAAAAGTAGAAAAACCTTTATATTCTGCTTTTCATTCAGGCTTTTATCTTTCTGGAAAAGTTGCTCAAGAATGGATTTTTAATTAGTTTTACAAAAAAAATTTTTTTCTACCATTTTTTTTTTTTTTTTTTTTTTTTTTTGCTAGTTTTAAACTTTGTGGAAATTTAACAAAAAGTACTGTTCCAGCAGGTCTGCGATACGAAAATGTAAGGGTCGGGTAACCGTTCTGAAAACTACCTGTCATGGCGTTTGTGTTGAATTCAAAGATATTAGACTTTTTTAGTACCCCAGTACCTCGCGTGTAAAGATGATTTCGCCTAATGTGTCCCTTTTTTTTTTAAAAAAAAAGTGGCTGTATGTCGTATGAGGGATATTCATGGCAGTTATTACACGAGGAGGGAGGCTGAATGCATGGATGTATGCTATCAGCGTAATGTAAAATTTATTATAATAAAATCAATTTACTATGGATTCTTATAAAGTTTGATTTCAAAAATAAAAATATATCTATCTGACTTGGGTGCATCAGCTTGAATCGAAACCGAAACTTAAGAACTTGAGTTTCTTCAGCTATAATCGAAATAAAAACTTATGAAGAATTCTTGGTAAAATTGTTTATTACAAGAAATGGAAGGTCATAACAATAAACAAGTCACTTGGAAGAAAAAAGACGGGGTATTTAGCAGATTAACAAACAAACCACTATACAAAAAAAAAAAATAAATATATATTTATAAGAAATAAATGGCACTGTAGGCGATAAAAGTTAATTTTATACCTACCTGGCTCATTTGTTTGGGTTTTCAAGTAGTTTTTATTGTTCTTTATCTAAAAAAAAAATTCAGTTTTTCCGAACGGATTTGAAAAAAAAAAAGATGGCGGCATTTTTTTGAAAAGCAAGTCTCGTTTTGAATATTTTGTTTGTTTGTTTTTTACGAGAGTACCCAGCGTAGTGAAAATACCCGAATCTCTCCATGTTAAGAACGGCTTTCGAGGTTGAGATGTTTATTCCGAAAGCCGTTCTTAACATAGGGGGGTTATTCTGAAAGCTGTTCTTAACATGGGGAGGTTGGTATTTACACTATGCTGGGTGCTCTCGTAAAAAAAAAAGTACCAAAAAATTCAGAACCCCTGTAAACCTTAAATTAAAAACGAGACTTGCAGTTCGTCAGAGCATTCGCCGTTAAAGTACTTGTAGAACAGGCAGAGGAATGCAACATTTCGTCGATGGGATAGTCTGAAGCTTAGATGACAGTCCAGGACCTATTAGGTTGGCGACTCTCTTTTGGACCTTGTCTAGGAGTGAGAGACTAGTAGCAGATGCACCAGCCCAAATATGACAATAATACTCCATACATGGGCGAATGGTGGACTTAGAGGTACAGGATACTTTCGGGTGTTAGCAGCTTTCTAGCACGGTAGAGAGAACCTACCGTCTTCGCAGCGGTCCTGGCAATACTCTCAATGTAATTGTTTTAACTTATGTTTCCTGTGAATGTTAGGCCGAGGAGTTTAAAAGATGTACTTTCAGATAAAGAGTTTTTGGTCATTGCTATTGGTGGTAGAGAAGGTTTCTTGTAATTATTGAAGGAAACAAGTTTAGTCTTGGCAGTATTGAATGTGACCATCCATTTTTGTCCCCATTCTACTACAGATCTTGCTGGTCTGTGAAACTGGTTGGAAACGAATGAGATACACAGAAGCTATTTGTTGTGGTACCAAGCCAGTTGCTGCGGTGGATATTAAAGTCACCAAATACATGCACTTGTGCGCTAGTGTTGAGGGAAAGTGCTGTATCTATACTGTCAGAGACTTTGTTTATTAGGGTACAGTCCTGGGTTGACGGAGAGCGGTAGAGAAAGTAAAAGTAACTACTGTTCTGTTGCACGTTAAGTCTAAAGCACATAAAGGCTTGATCGTCCGATTCTAGTGGAAGGGTGTTACGAATATAGACTCCAAGCCCGTGCATATGTCTTTCAGAGTTCTTACGGCAGAGTGGGAGATATCCGGGCATGTTAAAGTAGTTAGAGGGGATAAAGTGTAGGTTAGTCTCACTTAGTGCTAAAATTCTAAGCCCACGGAGTTTAAGTTTAGGTAAGGGGTACTGAACAAGTGGTTATGCAGAATACCAGACATGCAACGCAAGTAGACCATCAGTTGACCTTCCATGTACTACGATTGTGGCCTCAGGAAAGCCCACCGGAGATGAGTGCAGGGTCCCTTTCCATGCGCGACATGGCAGTACAAACATCCCGATATTATTCAACTGTTGATGGAGCAGCCGCTTTAAGTGATACCAAAAAGTTAGGGCACCTGTACTACCAGTCGAAAACAGCAGCTAGGAACTGTCAATCCGGTATCTTCAACCCATCAGACGATGATCAACCCAATCTGTTTGCACTGGCATTATAGCATTCAATTATACGGCATTCAAGCACTTCCAAGTGCCCAGTTTAAAGGGATGGAATGTGTCGGTAGTGGGGAAAACGGCGTTCATTGCCATAATCAAGAAGCAAGATCGATCACTGAGAGTTTCTGTCAAAGTCCTGTGATTCGACCTCTACGACTGGATAATAAGCAAAGAAGGAGTATGGAAGCAGGGCGATTGACAGTGCCTATCTACTCCTTAAGCAGTTTAGGTTTGCAGACCGGTAATTTGTTTGAGTCACCAGCTCTAGGAAGGTTGTCATGCAAGACTGAAAAGGCCTCCCTCCCCTTAGGTTTAGTTTCAGAGTTTTCCTTCCCGTAGACTGATGACCTGGAAAGATCTCTGGGTCTATCAGCACCGAAAGAGTTTGCCCCACGCCTGGGTCCTAATCCAGGTATTTCTGTGCTTTCTCCGCCCTCTCTCTCTCTCTCTCTCTCTCTCTCTCTCTCTATATATATATATATATATATATATATATATATATATATATATAATTTAAAGGAGATAAGAATAATAGTCTAAAGAGCTAAGTGTATTTTAATGTAATAGTGAAATTACTAGTTTAATTAAAATACAGGAATGCTCGTTGTAATTTAGATATATAATAAGCTCGATAGTTAAATGTCCTAGAGCTAATTCAATATTAAGTAATGTGATTTATAATTTAAAAATTAAAAAAAAAAAAAATTTTAATTTAAAAATCAAATTTTAATTAAATTAAAAATCATATATATATATATATATATATAATTATTTTTTTACTATAATAATTAAATACCTACAGACACTAGTGTTTCATCCTTTCGGGATTCTTCAGTGCAGGGTGTCACGATTACTACCAGTCGAACGATTCGAACCCCGCGACACGAGACATCTCTGGCTCGATTAGCGGAGACCGTATCCATTCGGCTACTATTAACCGTGTGAAATAGCGTTGAATTTTAAACATTTTAATTTAAATGTTTATTACGTCAGACAGACAGTGATCAAATCGTTATACGATGATCTACGCATGAGAGCTAAATTGATCGACTTTTTAATTCAACGGAAAGTGCTCAACGATAAGAAACGAATTTCTCAAAGGGGCTTTCATAATTATTTTTTTACTATAATAATTAAATACCTACAGACACTAGTGTTTCATCCTTTCGGGATTCTTCAGTGCAGGGTGTCACGATTACTACCAGTATGGAAATGTACAAAAAAGAATACAAAAAGCATAAAAGCTTATAACTTTTCTTTATTCGTTTTCAATTGGTGACGTGCAGGAATATAAAATAATATTATGAAAAAAAAATTTAAACACATTTTTTACAGGTGCATACTTTTCGATCGATCCTTCAGTCTTCATCGGTGTAGTGAAAGTATGAGCATACATGAGGAAAATGGGAATGGAATATATATATATATATATATATATATATATATATATATATATATATATATATATATACGCAATACTGTGAAAATGATCGTAAGAGTCAACAGGAATAAGCATTAGAGAACTTATCAATCTCTTGAAAATGGCAGTTTATTTCAGGAATTTCTGAGTCTCGTTAGGTGACTGAACACCAATCATTATGACGTCAGCAGAAGAACAAGACAATGTAAAGGCCTTCTCTTTACGAAAGCTATGGTATAGTCCGCTATTCATTAATTATGATGACCGAAAAGGTCTTTCTCTTTCTTGGTTTTAATGAAGTCATTATCTATTTGTGACGTTGATCCTCCAGATTTAGACGATTTTTCTAGCAAATGTATTCAGTCGCTTTCAACAAATACGGCCATCTATATCATTGTTATTTTTTTATGACTTCAGAAGTTCTGACGTAATAATAGATCTCTTTCAGGTGTCTTCCATCCTTTTTTAATGGGTGCCGTCACAAAATTATGATGCCATCCATTTACGACATTATAAACGGTCTTCAACCTATTTTAGTAGAGGTTTTCTCTTAGTAACGCCACCTAGTTTGCATACAGACAAACAGACACATAAGCTAAAAGCATAATCAACAGCGTTTTAGCAGTGTGTCTCATAGGATTAGCGAATCCCTCGACAGAGGCAACCTTTCTAGGGCAATTGCTCGATATATAAAAAGCTTTTGATAAGGCATGGCATAAAGGTTTACTTCACAAGATCTCCAGCTATGATATAGCTGGAAATGTCTTCTCAATTATTAAATCATTTCTCTCTCATAGGTTCATAAGAGTAGTAGTTGATGGGCAGAAATCAGAGGTTCACAGTATTAATGCTGGAGTTCCTCAGGGGTCCATTATGGGTCCAACTTTCTTCCTGATTTACATTAATGATCTTCCAAATCACATCCTTACATCATTCGGAGACATTTATGCTGATGACACTACCATCTATGGTAGCACATCTAAGACCGTAAACGACCAATTTCTCTCCGATTCTCTCTCCTCTGATCTTGAGCACGTGGTTCAATGGGAAAAGACTGGCTTGTTACTTTTAATGCATCTAAAACCAAGTTTCAATCTTTACATCATCAACGCTCTGATCCCCATCTGGCATCAATTGAAATGAATGGCTCTCGTCTTGGGGAGGCCTCATGTTTTGATAAGCTTCTGGGCTTGACTTTTACTCCTGACCTGAAATGAAACATGTACATCAAATCTGTTGCCAAAGCCGCTGGAGAAATAGTTTGATCCTTCTATCGATCCAGTAGATATCTCATTGCTGATGCAATTATCTATCTATATAAGAGCCAAGTTCGTCCAAGGATGGAGTACTGTTGCCACATATGGACAGGAGCTGCTAGAAAGGACTTATCCTACCTGGATAGAGTTCAAAATAGACTTCGTAGCCTCATAGGAGATGAATTTCCATTACTGACAATTACTATATTGTCCAATATATATATATATATATATATATATATATATATATATTATGGAGAGATGAGAAAAGAAAAAATCAAGTTATATGTTCAATGTTTCGTTTTTATTTCAAGACTTTCTTAGAATGGTTAAATTGGAGAAAATAAAATACCAGTACATTGGTACAATATTTGAAAAAATACTTGTGAAAAAGATGTCTTTGTTCTATTTTAGAACAAAAAATTCGTCGGAATTTCAAAATATATACGGCATTCTGGGGTAAGTGAGATGTTTTAACGTCATATAGCTATTTAGAGATCAAAAGGATATGATGCAATTTGTTATTTTTGGAGTAAATGTAGTTAGCATCTAAATGTGAATGTGTTACTGAAATAAAATAAGTGTACCTTTGTTTTGTTATTCATTGACTGATTCTATAAATCAACATAATATTATTAGTATTATTTTTATGGTGTAAGTGAGATAACATCTGTGTAAATTAAAATTCTGTTCTTTCAATAAGTCGATAAATTGTAACAACCTGTGCGCTGTTTAATTATACGTGCGTTTGCGATAAACGCTGATTCAGTAAGTCTTCATTGAGATTTATTTGAAAAATAAAGAAAGATTTTTACAGGTTTGAATGTAAAAAACAGAATGATCATGCGGCAATGAGCGAGAGAATAATTAATTCAGGGAATTGTTATTTCTTTTTATCTCTTTGATAATCATTGAGACTTTTATCCAATTCACGATGAGTTTCATCAACTTATATATGATAGCAATGTATCATACATTATATAAACATAGGAAGAAGTCTACGCGAATCGATCAACATTTAAAAAAATAATTTCCTATCACGTCAGGAGATTCAATCGGAGATCTCGCAAGACATGAAAAAATGTAAAACGTATCGATCTGCGCAAAGTTCTTACAATATTTAATTTTAATTATGTAAAAGCCCAACACTCGTGAGCACTTTTGAAAAAGTATTGATTCAATTCAGGGTAGCTATATGCTTGAACTTAATTAATATATATATATATATATATATATATATATATATATATATATATATATATATATATATATATATACACTAGAATATTTCAATTAAAAGTCAAATATGAACAGGTAAAATTATTGAAGAATAAAGGGCCAATCAAATGAGGTATAGGTTGTTTAAACGCTTTAATTTAGCTTAAATTAGCAGCTTTTGAAAAGCGGACTTTCTTTTTGCCGCCTGTGTATAGCGTTTTGAAAATAAGATACGAAAAGCACTGTATAGTTTTTGTACGATTAAAAAAGTTTATGTATATAGTTTTTGTACCATTAAAAAATGTATGTATATAGTTTTTGTACCATTAAAAATGTATGTATATAGTTTTTGTACCATTAAAAAATGTATGTATATAGTTTTTGTATCATTAAAAAATGTATGTATATAGTTTTTGTACCATTAAAAAATTTATGTATATAGTTTTTGTACCATTAAAAAATTTATGTATATAGCCTTCGGACTTTCTTCAGGTATATCTTGTTGAACTCGGGCATGTTTCTATCAAACTCGGGAAATTGGACAGAATTTCGATCCGAACCTTTTATTCAATCACGGAGGTAGCATGCTCTTGTTCCATCAGACATGACTTAATAGATGTCTTAAGTAATTTGCAATTATATTTTTTCGGTCGGCCACACTGATGATTGAACCTTCAAGCTTCAGGAGTATATCACTTTTTACAATTAAGTTTTCCAAGTACTCTAACCACTGCGCTACGGATTCTTGCGTACAGTTTTGGTACGAATTGTAGGAACCTTAAACCTATGTTATTTCTATTTGTAAATATCACTATTACGTATTATTTATTAGTAATTATTACTATATATTAACGTCTATCTATCTATATATATTAATGTGTATACTTATTATTTGTATAAACAACAGATAAAATATACAAGTTAGAAGTATAAACGGTGATATACAAAGATATACAACAGGATACACCTGGAGAAGGACGAAGATTACACCTGGAGAAGATCGAAAATCACTCTCAAGATGAGAACAGTAGTCCGATGAATCCAAATGAGTTAGGTAGTAAGTTATGAAAATACATTTGGTATTTGTCCAACGGATGATCACGGAAAATATTGTATAGCTTTATTACCTTATTTCTAGGTATATATGCATATATATTATACATAAAATAAAGTATATATGTGTGTGTGTGTGTGTGTGTTTACTTCATTCTGATGCGAAAATGAGCATGTAATGCTTGTGTCCATTTCTACTTTTTAGACGCAATCATTGCAAATGGTGAGGGGAAGCGAGAAGGCAAATAAACTACCAGTTTAAACTTATCGTTGTGGAAAGAAACGGTCACTCTATAATAAAACTTTAAATCATTTCATTATTCTAAAGGCCATCAGAAAAGATAATTTATACATAAAAAGAATCATCATTCAGATAAATCTATGATTTTTATTTGAATATTTTAGTAATATATTTAGATGAATATATTTAGATGAATAGCGAATGCAGACACTGAGGGAGTAAATTTGGTATTTTCCGTCATTTTTATAAAAACTGGACACCATTAGGTGTCCAGTTTTTATTTATTTTATTTATTTTTTTATTTTTTTTATTTTATTTATTTGTTTTTTTTTTTTGCTCCCTCATTATCCGCACTAGTTATTATTGTTCTAAATATATTACTAAATATTCATTAAAAAATCTCATTATAATCACAAAATTCCTGATATAAATTATTACATTTATTATCGTCATTTCTGATGACCTAAAGAAAACAAAGAAATCCACTTTTTTTACACCGTTAAGATGTCTTTCCAAATTACGTTCTGGTGGAGGTAAACTCGATGTTGTTGTCTGGCTTTCTATTAATCTTCTCGTTTCCTTTCCAAACTTGTAATTGTTTCGTCCAAGTTTTAGAAAAAAACACCAAAAAAAAAAATGCGTTTTACTCACTAAATTGGCGCTACAAAATTGAAGTACGGGCATATAAATTAAAAAATAGATAAATACACCTTCGTCTTACTAATAAAGTGGAGAAACTATGCCTACTACTACTACTACTACTACTAATAATAATAATAATAATAATACAATTACTACTTCTACTGATAATAATAATTTTAATCTCTAGTATTATATAAAAGGAACTTAGTGTGTGTGTGTATGTGT
>NC_136491.1:118366582-118394082 GCF_053919585.1 Euprymna scolopes
TATATATATACATACATACGGGTATACAATGTATATCTTCTACACTTGTGTGTCTATAATGAGGATGCACCCATGAATAAATAATTATCTATGTAAAGAGTTGACCACGGGGCACCATTTGTTGCACGCGTCGTTCAGAAGTCTCATGACGACGATATTTACTTCCACACATTAAAATTAACGCAAAATGTCAACAAATGTCTGGGTAGCTCAAAAGTGCGAAGATTACATTCAATGCAGTACAATTTAATGCATATAACATAAATGTGGTGCGAGTAAAATTATTGTTTATACATTAAAGGAAATGTATCAATCATTTTTCATATTATTTGCATTATTCGGACAACTGTCCTCGTCTTGATTGTTATTTTTATAACGCATCTGTCGATGTAATCTTCGACTTTCTTTATGTCGAAGAGGGAAATCTTTCTGTCGAATTCGGGAATCTATCTGTCGGACTTGGCAATAATCTACACAGAATTTCGAACAACTGCGAATTACTTAGAACTTCTACCCTGTCATGGCTGACGGAACGAAAGCATGCTACCTTCGTGGATGAAATAATTTTTTTTTCTGAAATTCCGTGAAGATTCCGAGTTCAACAAAAAGATTCGCGAGTTCGATAGAAAATTCTCCAGTTCCACAAGATATACTTAAAGAAGATCGGAGGTTATATCGATTGAAACGTTATGAAAATAGCATACAAGATGAGAACAGTAGTCCGAAGAATACAAATAATACCGATAACCAATCCTCATTTCAAAAATTCAGAAACGTATCTTTATACGTCATGTTTTTATTTTAATTCATAATTTTTGGGTAGTGAAGGCTCAATTTGAAATTCTTTAGAGTTGTGCAGTCGCCCCTTAGTTTCCATTACTTCATGGTCAACTTTTATACAAACTTTAAATGCATCATGACAAACACAGATACTAACGAATCTATAACATCCTGCCTAAATGCGGTTTCAAAACCGCATAAAGAACTTTCAAACCATAAGAAATCTCGCCAACAAAAATACGACCTTTTCTATGACTAGCATTTACACTATACTGAGTACAGCTTTAAAACGCACTTATTTCGTATATAAGTGATTGAAAAGTGACAAATTGTAAAACAAAGCCAGTGTATACTATAACGAATCACTTTGTAAATGGATGAATAAATAACGTTGTTATGAAGAAGAAAAGGGGCCGTAAGAAGTGCAGTCGAATAGAAACGCCGAAATAGAAAAAATGTAAAAATCAGTGAGTAAAATGGGAAAAGATGGTTTGAAAACAAAAAGAAACGTAACAACCGACCTGCCTTATCCACTCACAAAACGAAGCGAATGAAATAAAATAGAAGAGGATCAAGTGATGATAATAATAGAAATAAAAGAAGAAATAAGACACTTAAAAAAGAATAGAAAAAAAAATGTGAGTTAAGAATCTTTTTGTTTTATATTTAAATCTACACTAGAAAGAAACAACGATACTTATGCTATTTTGTTACCGCGATTTTTCCGAACCTTCCCGAGCGTTTCTAGGCAGATATTGAGAAGAACCGGGATATGCCAAGCCGCTTAACCAATCCAATTCAAGTTAGCAGACCTTTAAAAAATTCAATGATTTTTTTTATTCAATTATCTTTTGTCAAAGTTCACACTTTAATAAAGTTCTTTTTTGCCAAAGTTTCCAGATAATTAAGATAATGAATCTATAAACGTTGTTGATCCTATTAGATCAGCGACAACAAACCACGTCGAATGAATGTAGAGAGAAACAAAATCGAATGTGAGACCAATAACGAACAAATAGAAAGCTACCTGACAGAGTTCATATAGAGACAGAAAGTAAAAATTCTTTCGCCTGCATAATGAACCTGGTAGCTCAATATTACCGTCAGCTTCCTTCCACTCTCTCTACACCTTCTTCTATACCTTCGCGGTTATCGTCTGCTCTTACAGCAAAAGAAAATTTGCCAACAACCCTACTCTCTACATTAACAAAATTTTAAAAAATAAATTAACAAAAAACAAAAAATATAAACATGACCACTAACCATCGGCAAAAAAATTAATAACTAACAAGAAAAAAAGTCATAACAGTCCCCCACTAGAAAAAAAAAGCAATTGCCCCCAAACAACAATAAGTCCAAAACAAAATGAAGGTTTCATAAAGAGACATTTACAATAATTGTTTTTGTTTTGTTTCGTTTTTGTTTTCTTGATAAAATAAAAGTTGAACATCACCAGTGGTGTTTTAATTATTTTCACCTTAAGACATATTAGCAACTATTTTCCGTTATTAGGGTTTTTGGTCTTCATTGCGTTTCCGCACCGGCATATCTTGATTCCCCCCCCCCCCACAATATCTGCTCAGAAACGCTCGTGAAAGTTCGGAAAAATCGCGGTAACAGAACTGCATAAGTACCGAAAAAAACCTTTTATACTATTTTTACAGTTTAATCGTATCAAATTGAAATAGACATGTGTAGTGTATGAGAAAAAGCAATTTTCGTTTCTTCCATTTCTTCATTCTAGTTTGTAGTTGTTTTTATGTAAAACAACAAAAGTAAATAGAACAGAGTGTTACAAAGTGAGCACAAAACAAATCCCAATATTTTTATTAAATATCATAAAACATTACATAAAACATTGCATAAAACATTACATAAAACACTACACCCTATCGTACTTGATCTTTAAAAGCAAATATTCACTTTCAGAACATTTAAATGCAAACACGGCAGTTCGCGTTATTATGGTCCTAGTTTTCTTGTTTCCTTGTGCCAAACTGGTCAATAAAATTGTCAAAATCTTCTAAGTTCGTTTTCAATAGACAGGACAGCCAGATCCGACAGTCTCGACTGGCTCATGGTTGTCCTCTCCTGGCATTCTGTTCTTTCTTCTGATTCTCCTTTCTGTAGAGATATCAAGCTCTACATTTTGCAAGTGCTTGCTGGACAGCGTTGTCAACAACATCCGTATGCTGCTATTCCAAAAAAAAACTTGAGAGCCTTTAGTTAGGTAGCAACCCTGCCCATGTTAATACCTGGTGTTTGCATGCACTTCTGAGCTATATTTATTTCTTGTAAAAGGTCACTCCAGAATAACAAGAAAGCAATAAAGTAAAGCCATTATAACTGGCAACAAATTGTGCGCAGCACATCCTGTCTCCTCGCTTTCTTCGACATCACACAAAGCTTCAATGCTTTCACAAACTGATTAAATCTCTGTATCATCGGCTTCACTGCATCAGCATGTACACTTCAGCGAGATGTGGACAATCTCTTCACTGTAAGATCTGTTAATTTTATTAACACATCCTAGCGATGGGTTGACAGAGCGAAAACATGTACAGCGCCTCAAGACTTCCAAAAAAATGTCACACAAGAGTGATTGTTAGAAAACGAATGTTTCCCACAAAGGTTCAAAGAATGATTAGAAAAAGGTACAAAAATGGCCGTTGGATTAATGTCTTTAATATTTTTTGCACACCACCGCAGACTCCGGCCATGCCTGCAGCATTATCGTATCCTTGACTGCGAAAGAACTTAATATCTAGTCTTTTGTTTTCTAATTTCTCGAGGATATCGTAAATCAACGCAGTAGATGTTTTACTTTTCAAATATAAAAAAAACAGGAATGACTCCCGCACTTCAACTCCACCATCGCTGATCTGTACATATCTGATTGCTGTTGACATTTGATCTGCATGCGAAACGTTTGGCGTGCTATCAAAAAGTATACCAAAGTACTTTGCATTCTTGATGTCAGCAACGAGTTTTCCAATGTTTATTTGGCCCGAAAAAAGAAATCGTGCCGAGCGTTAGAGGAGAATAAGAAAAGTAGCCGCCACAAATAACGACCCTTTTTTTTTCTTATTTTCAGCTAACGCTCGACAGGATAAAAATAAAATAAAATTTATTTATTATATATTTGTTTTTGACCACTTTCTCGTACGAAAGGTATTGTAAAATAAAGCCATAATTAATTGTCAATTCACGAACACACATTTTGACTGTCTTTAAAATAGTTTTTAAAATATACACTTTTATTTTTTATCTTGGGAAATTTACAATGTATTTTGTGTCTTCAGTAGCTGAGAAACGTGGAAATTAAATCATTAGACGATATCAAAGATAGCAATTAGCTAAAATAATTTCTATCAGTACGGGATTTTATTGCCTATATTTCCCCTGTAAAGATACACATAAACTGAAACAAAAGAAGTGTCGCAAAGCAAAATATGATGAAAGTAAAAATAAAATAGATAAACCCCATAATTTATTATACCATACTTGTTCACACTGAAACACTTCTCACAATATTCTGTGGATCTATATTAAAAACCTTGTTAAACTTTGTGACATATTTCCATTCTATGGAGGTCAGGAGCGAACACCCCATAATTTTATTATACCATATTTCTTCAAACAGAAACATAATTATCAAAGTATACTTACACAGATAGATATGAAAAGTCTTTATTAAAGTTTGTGCCTATTTCCATTCTATGGAGACCAGGCGCGAACACAGGCCCCACAATCTTATACCATTATTAAGTTAAAACATACGTATCAAAGTATTTTCATGTACATCTATATCAGAAACACTTGTAAACGTTTTTTTTTTTTATTTTTTTATTTTTTTATTTCCATATTGTGGACCAGGCGCGAACGCAGGCCCCACAATTTTAATGAACCACTGGTCAGACATTCAGCTTTATACTAGCTGTACCCTGCCACGCGTTGCAGTGGCTCAATTTGGTGTAATGGAAAAATTTAATAAAAAGAGAAAATGCATGTTTCTTATATTAGTACAGCAATCCACTGCAAAAAGTGAAAAAGAAGGCGAAAATGAAAAAAAATGGTACTCTTGCAGAATTTGATCTGGATCCTCGGGAGTTTCTGTCAATCATTCATGGTTTGGACTTCACCAACAATCAGTGGATGAAGCCTAACGTAGCAAAAATGTTGAAACGCTAAATGTTTTTTTTTTTTTTTTTTTTTTTTTTACAAAATTGTGAGTTAGTAATTAATATTTGGTTGATGGTGGGGGAGGGGGTTACTATACACAGATTCGAAAAAGTTGTCCAAAAACAAATAAATGAAAGCAAAGGTAAGGTAAGTTACGTTTCTACCTAATTGGATAATTATTTAGTGTTTTTATGTAATGTAAAATGTTTAATTGACTAAAAAAAAAAACAGAAATGGTCGCGAACTCTGTTGAATACGTTAAGTTTAGGAAAGTAAGTTGAAAACTAAAAACTATACAAAATAGCGTCTGAAACTCACCGAATATATGTTACCATGACATAGGCTGGCATAATCGGTGGGTTTCTGACAGTATTTTGTATATTTTTTTTAGTTTTAACTCACTTTCTCTAACTTAAAGTAATCAACAGTGTCCACCACCATTTGTAGCTTTCAAATACCCCGATAAACACTGTTTTTCGAGCCGACTGAACGTTACATTAAATGAAAAGGGTTTGTATTACTAAACACAGATACAAAGAAGTTGTCAAAAAATAAATATATAACAAATAAATGTTATCAAAGCCAAGAAAAGTAAATGTTCTACCTAACTGGATAAGATGTTAGTGTTTTTATGTAATGTATAATCGGTTCAAAAACATTCAATGTTTATCGGTATATCTGAAAAATACAAATGGCGGCAGACTGTATCGAACACGCTAAGTTTGGGGAAATTTGGGGAAAATGAGTTTAAACTAAAAAAAACTATACAAAATACTGTTAGGGACTCACTCAATATATGTTACCATGACGTAGGCTGGCATATAATCGGTGGTTTTAAACTTCTGCTCGATACAGGTGACGACTTTTAAAAGTCCCTTTTAGTGATTACCTGGTTTGAGGATATTTGTACAACTAAACGGCAAATCTGCTCCAAAAAATTCGGTATTATTTTACTTTAAGGCCCGTTTCACGTTCATATATAACAAAATATTTTATTGTAGATTCCGGTGTGCTAAAAACGAATCTGCAAACCGTTTCCGTAGCAAAAATAAAGTTTTCATGATATTCATGAAATTACTTTTTCGAAAAGTGTGTGATCACTTTTCAATGTAAATTTAACTTAGAATGAGCACCCACTTTATGGCCACCTTAGAGAGGGGCATTTTTCTGTGTTTCTTGGCTAAAAAGTTTTTTGTTTGATTTCTTTTGCATGGTAATAACCCCTGAACTCCGCTATTTTCCATTTCACAGCCGTAGCCTTCGTTTACGCTATGCGTGAGCATAAACGAAAGGTGTTTAGCCAATAAACATGGGAAAAAATCCCCCCTCTCTCAGGTGGCTAGAAAGTGGGTGCTCATTTTAAGTTAAATTTACATGGAAAAGTGATCGCCACTTTTTCGAAAAAGTAATTTCTTCATATCATAAAAACTATTTTTTTGCGACGGAAACGGTTGGCAGATTCGTTTTTAGCACACCAAAATCTACAAAAAAAATGTTATTTACGAACGTGAGACGCACGGCCCCTAATGGAAAATTATATCAAAAATCCGGGGGGAAATAGTTTTCAATAAAAACAGCAAATGAATTCGATAGAAAAAAAATGGATGCTATTTTTTTTCTTTTTTCTGTGTGTTTCTTGGCTAAAAAGTTTTTGTTTGATTTCTTTTGCATGGTATTAACCCCTGAACTCTGGGACTATTTTCCATTTCACAGACGTAGCCTTTGTTTATGCTATGTGTGAGCATAAACGAAAACTGTTAAATATGCATTTGCGTACCAAACTGCCTTGTCAAAAAACCTTTAAGCCAATAAACACGAAAATAAATGCCCCTTCCTCAGGTGGCCAGAAAGTGGGTGCTCATTTTAAGTTCAATTTACATGGAAAAGTGATCACCCACTTTTCGAAAAAAAAAATTCTTCAGATCATGAAAACTATTTTGGTACTCCTGGGGCGTTGAGTTCCATGGCGACCCGCAGAATTATTTAATGGTCGTTCCCTTAGTACTCCCCCGAGTCAAGGCTAACGCATGCGCACGTAACATTTTTTATTTATTTACTTACGTGGTGGAGTTTCTATACTGATAGGTTTTTTGAAATTTTTTCACTGGATTATTATTGATTGAACACTAACCAGATTAAAAAATAAAGTTGAAAAAAAAAATCATTTCAAAATTTGAAAGGGGTACTCACGTTTTAGTTACCACGTTCTGGTAAATCGGTCACTCATTTTTTTTTTTTTTTTCTAAATACGGAAGTGTCTTCGGGAGATATAAAATGATCGCATGTTGACGAACCAATGTATCTGGAGGCGTACGGGATGAAAAATTATTGGTAAATTTTTAGATTAGATCCACCTCCTCAATTTTCTTTTAAATGACGACTTGAAACGGTTTTCGACTATGCTGAATACGAAAATCGCATTGGAATTTTGCAGAAATAAGTAGTTATCAAGATATAAAAAGTTGTATTATGCATTGTAATCTTTGGCGGCCATTTTTTTATGTGCGTGTATTTGTTTATGGCGCGTGTGCACGTAAAAAGATGGCCGCCGAAGAATACAATGCATAATACAACTATTTATTTCCGCAAAATTTCAATGCGATTTGCGTGTTCAGCATACTCGGAAACCTTTAAATGTCGTCATTGAAAGGAAAATTGTGGAGGTGGACCTAATCTAAAAAATACCAAATTATTAAACATTTCTCCAGCATGTTAGTAAAATTTATAATACTTTAAAAAAAATTTAAAAAAAAAAGTTTTGAAAAAAAAAAAACTCACCTTTCATAAAACAATTTATAAAAAAAACACCCACAAACTGACTTTTAACTAAATAAGTAAAAAAAAAAAAATTAAAAACTCGAAACTTTATTTTCATTAAAACAATAAAAAAGTCATGTTCAATCTATTTTTTTTCTTTGAGAAACAAATATATTTCTGACTTACAAATGCGTTAGAGGCTCATATTATTTTTACTTTCTATGGTTTTGATATACCGCGTTTTTATTGCTTACAAAATGGGTGACTGATTTATCAGAACGTTGTAACTAAAAAGTGAGCACCACTTTCAAATGTCGAAATAATGATTTCTTTTTAATTTTTTTTAATAAAAAAATTTCCAAAAACCTATAAGTATAGAAATTAAGCATGTTAACTCTTTTCATAAATAATTTTTTTAAAAAGTAACTAAACCATTTATTGATAATTTGTAACGTGTACAAACATTTATTTATTTACGTAGGCTTAACTCTTTTCATGAATAAGAAAAGTTTTACTCTTTAAGAATAATAAAAGGAAAAAGTTACTGAACATTTATAAAAGGAAAAAATAATTTCTCACGTACTTACTTCTTTTCGTGAAGGCCAGAGGAATAGTTGGCCGAAAAGTCGTGAAAGAACAACTAATAAAGATGAGAATAATAGTCCGCAATAAATAAAAATGGTGCTAATGCAGAGAGCGATCCGCGCTATTTTTTAAATCATATTTCCACGTTTAATTAAAGTTTTATGATATGTTTTTTTTATTCAATTGTAAGGTTAAAGTACAGAATAGGTACAAAACATCCTCCCCTCCCCATGTTAAGAATGACTTTTTAAATAATAACATTATTTCAGCACGGATCACTCTCTGCATGAGTATCATAATAATTAATACAAATAATACTTATCTCAATAAGTGAAAGTCTTATTTCTACCGGAAATGAAATCGGGACAATCTCGCAGTTACGAAAAATATTTTCATTTATAATTTAATATTTTTATAATTCGCAATGTTAAATTATTTTAATAATATGCAAATATTCTTTGACTTCAAAAATAGATTTTCTGAAAATTTCAATTAAATTGGTAACGTAGAAATATGGTTTTATTCATTTTTAACAAACCAAAAATTACATTTTTATATATATAGATATATGTATAAGCACATATACATAAGCATATATATATAAGCATGATTGTTGAGCTGGATTAAATCCGACGATATGAAATAGAATGGAGGTGGAAGGACTTGAATACTCAACGTTTTGCCCGATTTATGCGGGCTTTTTTCATATATATATATATATATATATATATATATATATATACATGCACACACACATACACACACACATATATATGCATATGTGTATATATAGAAAGAGAGATAGATAGATAGATAGATAGATAGATGGAGGAAGAAAGATAGAATGAATGGGAAGTGTCTATATTCAAAATCAATGAAATTAAGTCATATGATGAAAATTTTCATATTTTGTCATGATTATCGAAAGAGTTTCCCATAAAATTGATGTAGATATTAATATACAAGAAGAAATCTAAACCAAAAGAAGAAAATTGAATATGAAGAAATAAAAAGAGAGGAAACACAGATTAGGTATTGGTTTATTTCATGCTATTTTTTATTTAACCAAATGCCGTGGAAGATGAAAACGACAGAATGAAAGAAGAGAAAAAAAAGATGGGAAATCTTATGTTCTTGACGTGAATGTTTGTAATGAGAGTGAAAAGACTCAGAGTAACATTTTAATATTTGTTAACATTTAATATTTGTTTACATTTTTATATTTGCTAACATTTAATATTTGTTAACATTTAATATTTGTTAACATTTAATATTTGTTAACATTTAATATTTGTTAACATTTGATATTTGTTTACATTCAATATTTGCTAACATTTAATATTTGCTAACATTTAATATTTGTTAACATTTAATATTTGTTAACATTTTAATATTTGTTAACATTTGAATATTTGTTAGCATTTAATATCTGTTAACATTTTAATATTTGTTAACATGTTAATATTTGTTAACATTTTAATATTTGTTAACATTAATATTTGTTAACATTTTAATATTTGTTAACATTTTAATATTTGTTAACATTCTAATATTTGTTAACATTTGAATATTTGTTAACATTTTAATATTTGTTAACATTTGAATATTTGTTAACATTTAATATTTGTTATCATTTATATATTTGTTAACATTTAATATTT
This sequence comes from Euprymna scolopes, assembly GCF_053919585.1. Classification (NCBI taxonomy): domain Eukaryota; kingdom Metazoa; phylum Mollusca; class Cephalopoda; order Sepiida; family Sepiolidae; genus Euprymna; species Euprymna scolopes. The sequence continues at coordinate 118,376,548 of NC_136491.1, forward strand.
GTGAAAATTTGAATATTTGTTAACATTTGAATATTTGTTGACATTTTAATATTTGTTGACATTCTAATATTTGTTTATATTTTATTATTTGTTAGCATTTTAATATTATTATTATTAGTCAAGTATTATTTAGACGGCATATTAATATGTTAATGTTGAATGTTGTTTTGGTGAAAATGTTTATACTTCAAGGTATAGTATTTCCAAATATGGCATTATGTTAAGTTGTTCTGAGTTACAGCATATCTACATATTTTAGCTTATGTAAGGCCGAATCTTATTTGGGAAGGCTAGGCGCTGTATATACCGCGCCGAGTCATAAGAAATTTCCAGGTTGATATATGGAAGCTCATTAATTCACTGGGAGAGATGCACTCCTAATCTTAGTTAAGACATGTATCCAAGAGAAGGTAACTCTGGTGATATCGGCAACAGGACGTTGGCTGGCCATGTAGGAGGATGAATCTCTAGCAGATCCACGGTTTTGTGAATTAAGTGTTATGTTAATCGACTGCAACCATGCAGATGAACTAAGGACAACGGATAGGTGCAAATAGGCGAGTCAGATGCCACTGCACTGGAGATGGTAATGGCAACCCACTCCATGTATTCTGTCAACTTCAAAATCATGTGATGTCTTCAAACGAATCGGACCAACAATAGACCAAGACCTATGGAGAGCGCTAATCATGATTTCATCTACGGCATGTAAAATGCCGTGATACGAGAAGAAGAAGAAGAAGAAGAAGAAGAAGAAGAAGGCTGAATCGCATATCAACTCATTTTTGATTATTTATTGTTGAATTGCCCATTTATCTCCCTTCCACAACGAGATGTTATGACACAAGTCTCGGGAAAGTGGTATTTAAATAGTAAGCCCCCAAAGGAAGAGGAGCCTAGCTTGCACAAAATGGATAGGCAGCTCTGTCGGCATTTCCGTAAAGGCGCCCCAGGCGATTAGCAATAAACTAATTTCTTACTTAAAGGATGAGAAGACAAAGCCTTGGTGTGCGCACATCCTAGAACTGTACAAGACCAGAAATATACTTTAATCAACAGGGCAAGCAATATCAACAATGGCCTCAACTGTGTATGCTTTGGTAGTGATAGAAAACCTTCAGCGCTGCATAAACCCCAGTTGAGGTTAATTATTAAATAGCATATCAACTTTGTGGGGTTATTTAATGCTGAATCTAGTAAATTTGGTAAAATATTCATGCTTCAAGTTCTTGATAGCTTTACATATTTGCTTATGGTGTTTCATTGAGTTGTGTTGCTTTACGGTATATCAATCCATTTTGGCTATATTTACCGCTTAATCTAGTCGTTATATGCAAACAATAGATTCTATTTAACTCGGCTAAGGATTCTTGTCAAATATGCAAGGCGTATAAAGCAAGAATAAATAAGGACGCACACTCAACGATTGATTATTAATGAGCATCATCGATATCTTCCTTCGTTTAAAACGCACCAAACAAAGGGTATAGAAAGCCAATGCTTTGATTTACGTACAAACTATTACAAAAAAAAGACCCAATTATTGAATATTGTCTTAGATCGCATAAATAAGTCAATGTGTCTTTTGTAAACCACACTTTTTTAACTGGCAGATCGTTTGTTATAATGACGCCATTAATTCTGACGAAAAAAAAAAAAAAAAGGACTCTGGATAGGAAAGTATGATAAAATACTAATCGAAAAAAAAAACAAGAGTTATGGGACCTGATTGTCGTAATACTTTCTTTTCCTTCCGCTATGTTTTGTTTCCCATGTTTTTTTTTCCTTCTTTTCTTTTTTAAATCGATGCAAATAATGAATGACTGCAGACGATAATGAGTTGGGTCAGCGGGAGTTAATAATAAATATCTTCTTTTTTTTTGTCTTCAATTGTTTCGTGCAAGAATGGAAAAACCCCGACAAAACAATATAACAAAGCTTCATTAAAAGGGCAAGAGGAAATACAATTGCTGATTGATCATTAAAAACTGGACAACGACGCCTGTCGAATTTATCAGTATTGTTCCGTATTTCACCGCTTCTATCGACCGAAAGCATTGATAATATTAAAAAGTAAAACTTTTGAGTGGAGGATGAGTTATCGCCCCTTGTAAACACTGTTGCTTGACGTCTATAGACTACATAAATCCTAATATTCATTGGATAAGGAAGGAGTACTAAGGGTTGAATTATTAGATATTTTTAAAAAAGTAATATTTTTTCCAAGTTTGAAAGAAATTATTTTGTACTCCAAGAGAGAAACGGCTAGACAAGCAACTGCCTCAAACCAGGATCGAAACGTTATATATAAAATTTGACTAGAAGCTTTCCAAATTCGAAAAAGGCACCATAGAGTTTCGAGGTCGAACGAAACGTTGTAAACTACAGGAAAAACCACTAATTCTACATTACATATTAACCGAAAATGATCTAGCTCACATTGTACATATATATCATCTACATACAGTAGTTTCGCGGCTCGTCAGTGCGGCTAGACAGGCAACTGTCTCAAGCCAGGATCGAAACCCAACCGCCGAAATGACAGTCAAGGCTTCTCACCATTGCGCTACACGGCTGATGCTGTGTGGATAATGAATTAACGATGTTTTGTTCCACAGCCAGACAAAGTCGCAGCTTAAAAGAGCCATGACAGCCAATAAGCCAGAGGTCCAAGACTGGAGTTTCGTCCTCATTTGGGCTCATCAGTTAGACACATCCGAACTCGGGATTTGAAACCCGACCCCTTGCGTGCAAGACTGAGCAAAAACGCCACACACACAAGATCAATTTACACAGATCAATCAAACCGCGGCGAAAGTTTTTTTTCTGATGAGAATAATAAACATTCTTTGAAACTTTACGGATTAAGGATTACCTAACATACACTGTTTTAGAGCATTCTGACGAATAATAAAAACTAATTGTAAACTTCTATTTTACAGCTTTGTTTTATATATATATATAAATACGAAATCTGCAGGAATTAAAATATTTTAAGTGTGTTTTACGACCAGGAAAAGCCGGGCACCCTCAACTAGTCTTCATTAAAATCTATATATTAATACGATAGCGTGTGTGTTATTTTCTGTGCCACGCTTGCATACGGGTCGTTTAATTGTTATGTACTCCATTTCGTGTCATAAATAATTTTATCAAGAATTTTTCATAAGTTTTGTTATCGATTTCGATTATAGCTGATGGCACTCCAGTAATCTATTTTTATAAATAATTTTATCAAGAATTCTTCATAAGTTTTGATTTCAGTTTTTATTATGGCTGAAGGAACTCAAGTTATATATATATATATATATATATATATATATATATATATATATATATATATATATATATATATATATATATATATCATAAGGTTTTATTTCGGTTTTGATTCAAGCTAATGCATCCAAGTCATATGGATAATTTTTTTTATTTTTGAAATCGCAACTTTATGATATATAAAAATTGATAGAAGATTAACTCTATAATAATATGTATGAAATCTGCAAGAATATATATATTCTATCATATTTAAGCGTACTTCATAACCGGGCTTTGTCGGCCGTTCGTGCTAGCTTAGATAAATACTTTTGCAGTTTTAACAAAATCCTAGAATAATCTCAGAGTGTCTCCATTTACACTGAACATCTACAGAATACCAACATCAATATATACCATATGAATGAATCCCCTGTAGAAATTCCACAAGTACCGCTAGTTAATTATGAAAGTAGTAAAAACATTTTTACAGTGCTTAACGTACTACAATTTACCATGTGACGCTAAATCTGGTGTCCCGGAATTCAAACTTTTAACGATTCCCCTGGAACTGCACTGGTTCATTCTTTTTACACCATACTTCACTTGTTGTCAAATCCCGGTAAGAATGTTTTCCAGAGTTTATCAAAAAGCGGTTTACGCATTAAAATATGTTATGGCAAAGTTAGTGAAGGCGTCATTGAAAATACAAAATTTGGCAAAACAACACAAACTTTGCGGTGGGAAAATTTTATGCGTTATTTTTATATCTGAAAAAAAAATCGAATTTGGGGGCAGAGAGAATCTCAAATGTAAAAAAAGCAAACATGTTTCGTTGTGATTCGCCACAAAAACAATATTTACCCAGTTTGGAGGGCGGAGGGTAACGGGGGATTAACGTTCGGTGAGGATTTAGAAATAAAAGGGCTAAACTATTTAGAGAAGAAATGGATAGAAAAGAAAATAGAAGAAATATAAGAGGGCAAATGAAGAAATGGCGGAATTGAAAGAGAAGAAGAAGAAATATTGAAGTAGAAGAAAACTGGAAGTTTCTTGCTTTCTTCTACTTCGGTTGAAGAAGAGGTAAACGTCATTTGATAGTTTTGACGAAAACAAAGAGGTTAAATGTTTTGAGCATAATGACTTTGCTTGTTGTAATTTCCTATTTGCTAGAATGATTTGAATATTAACGCAACCTTTTCCGGGCCACCTATTTTTACGAAACATTGTATTCTTGCAAGAACTTTTCCAAGCCTGCGTTTTCCTACAATGCATTTTGAAGAATTACTGACATATTCCTCTCCAATATTTCACTTTCTGTTTTTTTTTCTCTTTCCCACTGGTCAACCTTTCTTGTTCCCTTTCTTCCAGTCATAATTGAATGGATCTTACAAGATTAAATTTCTTAGATGTTCGACTTTAATGAACAACAATGATGTTAGTGCTCGTTGATTTGCAAATCTGGAAAAAATCAAAACAAATAGAACATAATTAGGTAGAGAATTTAAAGAAAATATATGGTCTTAGTTATCGACATTTTAACAGACGTATATGAAATATTCAAGCACTTATTTTCTTATAAATACCTTGAATTCAAACACAGATTTTTGTGATTAGATTACTTTTGATATTTTACGCGTTTTGTGACAAGAATTTAAAAATTTCAACTTACGTCATTCTTCCACCGAACGCATCAAAAGAGAAAAAAATAAATTGAATTGTAGATGAGTAAAAATTGAAAACTAATTGAAGAATGTAAGAGGAGAAAAAAGAAGGAAAAAGAAAAGAAAAAATAACTCGAAAAAGTAAAAAAAGAAAAAGAACAAAAAAGAGGAGGAAGAAGAAGAATACAGGAAAAGAAGAAAATACTTGAAAGAAGACAAGTAAACGATGGATTGAGAGTTGACTAAAAGAAAAGTAGAAAAGGAAGTGGTATGAAAAGAAAAGAAGAAAAAGAAGAGGGAGACGAAAAAGAAAACGAAGAAAAGCAACAGGCAAGATGAATAAGAAAGAGAAGAAGAAAAACACAAACAAGCGGAATATTGAGAAATAGAAACAAAAGTAAGAGGGATGAGAATAAAACGAAGAAGAAGAAAAAGATGAAAAAAAAAACAAGAAAAAAGAAGATAGCAAAGTTGAATAATGAGAAGGGGATAACGGAAGAGAAAAAAGAAGAAAAAGCGGAAAAGAATAAAAAAGAAGAAAAGGGTGAGCTGAAAACGAAGAAAAAATAGCAAGCAGATGAATAAAAAAGAAAAAGAAAAACAAACAGATTAAGAAGAAAAAGAAGAAAAGAAGAAAAAGAACAATCAAACAACAACAAAAAAAGACCTGATAAGGCGATTAAAGAAGAAAACTAGGGTTTGTATTATTACTGTACACAGATTCGAAAAAGTTGTCAAAAATCAAATATATGACGAATAAATGTTATCAAAGGCAAGATAAGTTACTTTTCTACCTAACTGGATATGTTTTAATGTTTTTATTCAACGTAACATGTTTATTCAGCTCGAAAAATATAGTGTTTACCGATGTTTGGAAAATTTACCGATGTAATGATGTATTGGAAAATTTAAAATGGCATCCGACTCTCTCTTTAACACGGTAAGTTTGGGAAAAGGACTTAAAAATAAAAAACTAGACAAAATGCGGGTAGAAACTCGCTCAATATATGTTACCGTGACATAGGCTGGCATATATTCGGTGGGGTTTTAACAGTGTTTTGCGTATTTTTTTATTTTTAACTCCTTTTTCTAAACTTACCGTGTCAAAGAGAGTCGGACGCCATTTTAAATTTTCCAATACATCGGTAAACACTGTATGTTTTTTTTTTTTTTGGCTGAATAAACATGTTACATTAAATAAAAACACTAAAAAAAATAGCCAGTTAGGGAGAAAAGTAACTTATCTTGCCTTTTGATAACATTTGTTTGTTATATATTTGTTTTTTGACAACTTTTTCGAATCTATGTATACAGTAAGTAATACAAACCCGAAACCTATAAAAAGTAATACAACGAAGAAGACGAAAAAAGAAACAGTAGAAGAAGAAGAAGAAGAAGAAGAAGAAGAAGAAGAAGAAGAAGAAGAAGAAGCAGGTTATCTCTGAAGCCGTTAGGACTAATTATAGTTGTTTTCGCTTTCTTTCGTCGGCTGTACACCTCACCCTCCCCACCTAAACTCCACACCCACCCTCCAAAAAATCGGGAGGCTAGAAGCAGATTCGATGTGAGTGCCTTACCCCAGCCATCCTTATCATCTCAAAACCGCCGCCCCTGTCGTACAGCGCCGTTGTCGTCGCTCGCTTTCCGACTATTTAATTCAACTTGTAAATTAAGCCCTTCCTTCGCACTGCCGCCCATCTTTCCCATTCTTTTCCTCGGTCTCTCTCACACACGCAACTATCTCGCTCTTTTCTCTCTCTTCAAATTGTATTCAAGTTTGTTACCACCCCCTACTCTCATATGATATTTTTAAGCCACCTGTGGTTCGCTTGATTGCTTCTACTGTGATTCTATGTACGACACTGCAATAAACAACATCAACTCGGTAGCCACCCCTATCGTTGCTAGTCCGACCCTCGTAATCAAATTCTAACAGTCGATTTTTTTTATTTATTATTTTTACTGAAAAGACCCAACAGTAAATCTCTCTCTCTCTCTCCCTCTCTCTCTCTCTCTCTCTCTCTCATTTTCTTTCGCCCCATCTATCTCTCTTTCCTATCCCCCCTTCTCTCTTTCTCTCTCTCTCTTTCTCTCTCTCTCTCTCTCTTTCTCTCTCTCTCTCTGGTTTACATCACGCCCTCCATTTGCCTCACGCTTGCTGCATGTTCACAAACTTTTGTGTTGTTTTTGTTATCTACTATTCAAATGTTTGTTTGATTTTGTTTTTTCTCGTAATTTGTTACCTTTTTTTTTTTTTTTACTTTCTTGCTCTCCTTTTCAACATAAAGATTCTGCATAGGGTTTTATTTTATTTATGTAATTTATTCCTTTTCTTTAATAAAAAAAAAAAAGGCGGGATCTCTTTCAAAAATGTGTATTCTGTTTGCCTTTCTTGTGTCTTTGGTTTTAACACGCCACTTTCCTATTTAGGATAGACATCATATCTTACTTTTAATTTGTTTTTACATAAGCAGTAATGTTTTCTTACACAGTAATGAGCATGCTTCGGTCTTCTAGTATTTAGTAACTAGACACCTCTTCAGTAGGTGTATCAGAATTTGGAGGGAATTTTTGACACCCCTAACACGAAACTGCGAATAAAATATAAAAAAAAACTCGTAATTTCTCCTTTAAAAGTGGGTTGTTTATTTTCTTTATGGATTATACTTCTAAAATAAACTATTAAAGTTGTATAAAAAGTAATAGAATTTTTTTTTTATTTTAAAAAAAAAAACAGTAATGAAATCAATTGAATTTTACGAGTTAAGTGTTTTTCAATTTTTAAACTTAAAAAATCTATAAAAAATGTTTCTATTGACTCAATTTCAACGATATTTTCAGGGTCAATGTGAAATTTTATGCTCTTTCCAATAAACTGAATATAATATTTTAGACAAACGTTTTTTTTTTTAATAATTAATTTACTCACCAAAGTTTTGTATACCAGAAATTGATAAAAAATCAATAAATAATATATTCAAATTTAAAACAAAAAAAAAGAAGTGTTTTTTAGAAATGTACCTGTAAAGTCCGAAGTTTAAAACCTTCTTTTTTTTAACCACGTTGTTTATTTTATTTTTTTTAATGAAACCTTGGTCCTTGCTCTTTTAATTGAAACAAAATTAGGGTTTGAATTACATTTTTCGAGTAGTTATAAGGTTGATAAGACAGGGGGTCGAATTATTCAATATTTTTTCACGCATTCGTAAGGTCAGTTTCTGACACACCTACATCTTCAGGCAATCACGATTATCTATATATCTATAAAAGTGAAAGTGTGTGTGTGTGTGTGTGTGTGTGTGTGTGTGTGTGTGTGTGTATGTGTGTGTGTGTGTGTGTGTGCATTTCCCTACCAAATAACTCTGTCACTTTTCAGTCTAGAGACTCGAAACTTGACATAAGGGTATTGAGATTTGGGAAAATCTTAATCGGTTTTTCGGCAGAAATTGGCCGTTAAGGGATCAAAGTTCAACGATTTTACCTTTGAAAACTCTACCAAACTCCTCCGCCAATTTTGGGTCTAAACACTTGAAATTTTAGTTGTAGGTTCCTTGGACATGAATCAAACTTTAAAATTTTATTTGAGCCCAAAGCAATAAATGTTAAGAGGTCAAATTCGGGTCAAAGTTAAAAAACTGACTTTTGCAGACTCTACCAAATTACTCTACCAATTTCTGGTCTAAACATTTGAAATTTTACATAAAGGGTATTCAGAGATAGGGCAAGCTTTTAATCGGTATAGGTCGAAAATTTGAGCTTCCAAGGGGTCTAAGTTCAAAAGATATGACCTTTGCGGTGTCTAGCAAACTACTCAGCCAATTTTTGCTGTGTATCTTCAGAGATTATCTGTTGTTTTAAAATGTTCTGTTATATAATATTAGAATAAAAGTAGATTGAAACAATTAAAATATCTTCAGAATGTTGGAGATAATTATTTTCACAGCCAAACAACGTCGACGCTCACAAGAGCCATGACAGCCAACAAACCGGAAGTTCAAGACTCAGATGACAGGGCGCTCGCCTTGCATACAAGATGTACGGGTTTCGAATCCTGAGTTCGGATATGTCTAACTGATGAGCCAAAATGAGGACTAAACTCTAGTGTTGGACTTCCGTTTTGTTGGCTGGTGTGGCTCTTGTGAGCTGCGACGTTATTTGCCTGTGGAAATAATTATATATATAAATACACACACACTTAGCTATATTTTAGAAAAAAAAGGATTCCAGCAGAGTGCTTTATTATAAGAAAAAATCCCCAAAACAATAGCGTATTATTTATATTTTTATTTTAAAAAAGTTAAAATGAGATTAGACATCGGTACCGACAGTATCAAAGATTATAATAGGGGGCCCTGTTAGATCCCCATATTAAACTCTTTTCAGTCGATACTCATCTGTTTTATGACTTAGTAATCTACAAACATGCCTGATTAATTCATGATCTAGAAAAAAGCAGTTTAAATGTGCGGAGCGAATGCCTGAAAGACCGTATACGCAGAAGGAGAGCACTCCTTATAAACTGGGACGAGAAAAAAGGAAAAACCTGAATTCAAATTTATTTTTATTTTTATTATATTATATTGAATAGCTTAATAAAAAAACAACAGAGAAATATAATAAGGTCTTCGTACATTGTACTATTTCCTTAGGCTAGATAAGTATTTCCCCCAAAATAAAGACTACATGAAAATTTTTAAATATAAATTTTTAAATATAAATTTTTAAATATAAATTTTTAAATATAAATTTTTAAATATAAATTTTTAAATATAAATTTTTAAATATAAATGCTTAACTTTCATTAAACATTTTTAATTTTTAATTAAATTTTTATTTTAAATTTGGCGATAATATTAATTTTTATTTAAATTTTAATTTTGATTTGAAATTTAATAAATTTATCTAATCTGATGGATTAGTTTTTTAGAATAAAATTTCGAGGAATATAATAAAATTTATATAAGATAGGTTTCCTCGGACGATTTAAAAAGAAATCTTTACTTGACTCATATTAAGTAAGGCGGTTGAAGAAAAATGTAAACATGTTTTATATAGTACAGATAGAAGAAGAATGAAATTAAATACAAAATAAAAATAAAATAATTATTATCCATTCGAATTAGACTTCAGACCTTTACAAAGTTACCTCCCTTAGACTAGTTTAGAAATTGAGTTAGGACAAAAACAATTCCGTTTAAGACCAGAAAAATTTTTAATTAATAAATTTAATAAACCATATTTTTTCATAGGTGATGAATAGTTCACATGTATTAGGATAATATATAACAGAAACAATTAAAGATATACAAGTTCTCCTTTGCTTTTTCTTTTATTTTCTTTAGTGTCCAAAATATTAAACAGACAATTCCAGTTGTAAAACAGATGAGTATCAGCTGGAGAGAGCTTGATATGAGAAAGTAAACAGTCCCCTATTATCATGGTTTGAAACCGACGGTGCCGATAACTTATATCATCTAAACTGTCTGAAAAATATATATATAAAAATCCAGACTGTAGATATTCAAAAGTAGGAACTAATGAACTCAACGAAGTTGTTAGATAGTGCACGATAACAAGAGCAAAATATTTTTTTATATTTATTCGAAAGGTAAGCAGTTACATTTGGTCGCTACAAGCGGCTATCTGTTTCAGTCAATGAGATTTTCAGTCAGGCGACCCTGAACCATTCGACGCTATAGAAAACCCTTTTCTATAGCGTTGAATTGTTCAGGGTCGAACTATTTACGTTTGAATAAATATTATAAAAAGAATATATATATATATATATATAGAGAGAGAGAGAAAGATATATATATATATATATATATATATATATATATATATATATATAAGAAACATTAATACACGTAAGCGCTCAATAACTAAGGATGCGTTCAATAAAATAAGAGACAAATCGGAATATATACCATACGAGTGGATACATGGATGCCGAAAAGAAATAGTTCATATGCATACCAACATATAAGCATAAATAACTGTGTACACACGCGCGAGCGTACACACACATACACACACATACACACACAAACATATATATATATATATATATATATATATATATATATATATAGGAAAGAGTGAAAGATGGTGAGAAAGGAATAGGAACGCTGCTTTCATTCGGCAGAAATGAGAGAGTCAGGTAGCAGAAGGGGAAAAAGCATATGTGTGTCAAATTCTTATCCAATAAAGATTGATAGACTATGACAAAGCATTACTTAAAAATGTGTTCGTTTTTCACTCCATTTTGTCAGCCCCTTTTTCTCATTCCATACCAAATCTCTGCTGATACTTGCACCCTTTCTATTCACCTCATTCCTACAACGGCTATCTACTAACTCGCTCTTGTTTCTACACACCGAATACCTACATTTTCTTTTTCTGTAACGTAGTACACATGCTTTCACATGTAGACCCAACACGTTGTATCAGAGTACTTCACAGGGAAAATAGGATACTTTTTTTTTGTAACAACAACATTTATTTCCTCATTCTTCCGCCTCGCTAAATTTCTCGTTACGACCGTGAGATATTTCACAATTTTTTTTTAACATGACGACTTTTATGGGTTTTCCACTATGCTGATACCGAAAATCTCATTTAAATTTTCGATGACTTCCAAAAGCCGTTTTGTAAATGAGGCGGTTGGAGTTTTCTATTCTGGAAGCCGTTCTTAACATGGGGAGGTTGGAAGTGTCTATTCCGAAAGCCGTTCTAAAACTTGAGGAGATTTGTGGTTGGCCACCAACAACAACCGTACTCTAATTTTTTCACGAGGCGGTGGGGCTGCGTCAATCACGCAACTCCGTTAACGGATGCCGCTAGTATATATATATATATATATATATATATATATATATATATATATATATATGTGTGTGTGTGTGTGTGTGTGTGTGTGTGTGTGTGTGTGTGTGTGTGTGAAACAGGTACTGAAAAGAATTGTGCATTTCAACGTATCTAAAGAAATAAACGGTAAAATAATTAACATCTTAAAATGTAATGTAAACTTTTGTCATTTATTTGTTATATGTAGTTAAATTTAAAGTGTAATTGATCTTCATAAATTAAAGGACTGATATAAATAAAAGGTGAAATATAAGTGAATAAACATATTTCCACATAAAGACAATTATTCCTCGAATGTTGTATTCAGTTTTTTTTTTTCTTTTTGTTTTTCGTATCTGGTTTTTAATCGTAAATATGGGCCGTGACATATCTCCAGAAAAAAAAAAAATCTAATGGGGTTAAATCACACGAATGAAATGGCCAGTTTACAGATCAATTCTGTGAAATTAATGTTTCTTTAAGTAAATTAGTCATTATTTTGAATTTACAAATGCTTCCCTGGTTTCAGTGTCTCCAGAATTAATTGTAAAATCAAGTTAAACTCAAAATAACTGGTAGTTGCCAAATCTGTATTCAAAGACAATAGTTGTCAATTTAAATTGGTCGCTTATAAAAACACGATATATATATATATATATATATATAGTTTTAAATATATATAGTTTTTAAATATTAATATATATATATATATATATATATAGTTTTAAATATATATAGTTTTTAAATATTAATATATATATATATATATATATATATATATATATATATATATATATATAGTTCTGAATTCCCTTAATTCATGTGGCAACATGAAATATATATATATATATAGTTTTAAAATATATATAGTTTTTAAATATTAATAGAGGATATATATATATATATATAGTTCTGAATTCCCTTAATTCGTATGGCAACATGAAATATATATATATACACACACACACACACACACACACACACACACATATATATATATATATATATATATATATATATATATATATATATATATATATATGAAATTTCGGTAGTTGTATAACAACCTTGCTACATAAATTTGTTCGTCTACTGGACACTCTCTGTGCTCTCACTTCTTCAGCTTCTCTTTTCGACTCTGTCTATTTATCTATATCACTTGCCTTATCAACCTTTCCTCCTTTGTTTCCAACTCAAGAGAGATGAATGTGAGAAAAATCGACGAACTAGTATCGAAATGCTAATACAAGAATGAATATGAACACAGGCTTTGAAGAAAGAAATTTTTACAAGAGAAGAATACCATAACAAACATCGTTTTCTCCGTTGTAGAAACATATATTTTTTCCTTTTTTCTTTTTTTTTTTTGAAATCTTTTTCAGTTCTTTTCACTTCTTTCAATTAATCCTCCTCCTGCCAAAAAATCTCGCGAGGTCGTGTCCTTCCCTTTACACTGAATACTTAAAATCCTATCAGTCAACGCCAAATGTGTTTTCTATCCTCTGTTCGATAAAGACACCATTACGAACTACGCAGCAACATATTTACTGGCTCAAGTTGCGAATGCTGTACAATGTTATTAAAAGCTTGACGTACCATTAAGGGTTGCTATGTCCATTGACGTACAGGCACTCGTGCTACGTAAGCCAAGATTAGATCCATTGTATGTGCCTTGATTGTGTAAAGACCAACTTTGTATATCTACTTGTTCGTGTATACAAACAGCTGAAATGGAGTTCCGATCGAGGCTCTAACTTTTTAATTTGAACTTGTGGAAGATAATAGAGCAGGTTCTTTTTCGATTAATACGTTTCCATGCACATATTGATAGTTATGAACTTATTTCCATAGGTAAATATATAGGCAGACAGCGATAAATATGTAGATAGATAGATAGATAGATAGATAGATAGATAGATAGATAGATGGATATTACTATTGATTCCAGCCGTTTCAAGATAATTTTTATTTTAAGTCATACAAATGAAACATACATTTTTCAGAAACCTATTATAGTTGATAGATGGGTTGAATACTAATGTATTTAGGTATATAGATCAGTTGAATAGATATATACATATGTAGGTAGATAGATAAATGGATAGATAATTAAAGTGCTTGTTAACCAAGGAAGTTTAGTCCGTTTATTTCATTAGACATTGAATGAAGTTGAAATATATACGAATTTCTTGTAACAATTCTTTTCAAATTTAGACAGCCAAAAGTAGGAACATCAGACGTTATAAAAAAAAAAACATGCGCACCATGCCCGGCATCAGTTGTAAACCGGGCAGCTGTGAGAAGGCAGGAAGTGTCTAGAGATCTCGTTCGAGCCTGTTTGTTTTACGACTTCAAAGTGGTCTCATCAGCAGCTGCATTAGTGCTGCATATGCCAAGCGTTTGGAGACAGTGTTGTGGATGAAAGCACTGCAAGTCGTTAGTTTCAAAATCAGTAGATTTGTCTCTCCGTAATGAGCCCACAGGTCTTGAGTGACGGAGTTCTTAAGGCGGCTATTGAAAAGACAGTAGTCTAACGTATGGTGAACATGCAAGATAGTTCAACGTTTCCTATGAAACAGTTAAACTTCACCTGCACCGCCTTGGTAAGACATACAAACTGAGCAAGTGACTTCCACAAATGCTGCTGGAGGTCTTCAAGAGAACATGAGTAGGAGCCTGCGTATGGCAGTTTTTTCGCCACCATCTCACACCATTCTATCGAGGGCTTACCAGTGATAGTGTACTAAACTCCCAAGAGTTTCAGACGTCGGTTGTCTCCTCAGGATGCAGACCCTCACACTGCAAGACCGCCTATGCATCCACGCAAGATTATGTTTTGTATTTGTTTGTCAGGTCGTCAAGTGAGTTATTATGAAGTACTGACAACGGTCCAAACAGTCACTGGAAATGTATACTTGCAGCAATTGAAACGTGTGCAACTGGCATTGTACCAAAAGAAGTCAGCACTGGTGAATCGTAAAAGAGTACTTTTCCTCCATGCAACACCGGGTCGCATGTCGTATGAGTGGTCAAAATACCATGTAGCAACTTAACTGAGAAACCTTTTGCCACCCCTTGTTCACTTAATTTTGCACCATTCGATTACCACTTCTTCCATTCCCTAAATCTTCATGGAAATTCCTTTACTAATGATGCAGACTTGTGCCAAGCCCACACGGATTTTCTTGGCATCTAAACCCCTCGGGTTTCACTGCAAGGGGACTGAACAAATGAAGTCACGTTGTCAGTCGAGTGCAATTACTCTGAAGACTAGATATGTTACACATAATGTGACGGATTTTCTTTTTCCTTTAAAAACGAACAGAACATTTTGGGTTACCTTGTTATGCATGTGGGCTTCGATATTAAAGTACATTTGTATTTCTTTGAAATCATTTTCTGGGTGTATTAAAATTATTCAAAGCGTTACAGAATTAATAATAATATTCAGATGAACGATTGCGAAAACGCCATTAACTATTTATGAAAATATCAATACGGAAATAAGTATAGGCTAGAGATTGAAAAGTACGAACATGAAATAAGTGAATAACAATATAGTTACATTCCAAATGCTAAGGTTTTGTTAATCTTACCATTCAGTTTTTCAGCATATCAAAGTTTCGGTACATCTTACAGACCTGTTTCGTCATGCAGAAACAATCATTATCAATATGTCTATATTGAATTTTTTCTCACGTATACCTATCAGAAAACGAGAAATTTTGTTAGAAAGGAATAGGCATGACCATATAATATTGAAAAATATTCAACAGAATAATTGACATCTATATATATATATGTGTGTGTGTGTGTGTGTGAGTATATATATATATATATATATATATATATATATACATATATACATGTATATATATATATATATATATATACATATATACATGTATATATATATATATATATATATATATACATATATACATGTATATATATATATATATATATATATATATATATATATATATATATATATATATATATTAAGTTTGTATTAAAGTTCGATTGTTTTTCTTGGTAATAAAGTTACCGATTAAATTATTTCAAAATGGCGGACTACAGTAGCGTGTAGGTATCTGGCGGTATAAATTCGTTCGTCTATCGATATTGTTTTCTTCTGAAATGCTAATACAAGAATGAATATGAACACAGGCTTTAAAGAAAGAAATCTTTAAAAAGAAGAATACCATAACAAACATCGTTTTCTCCATTAAATTGTTTTAAAAATCTTTTTCAGTTCTTTTCACTTCCTTCAATTAATCCTCCTCCTGCCAAAAAATCTCGCGAGGCCGAGTCCCTCCCTTTAAACTGAATACTTAAAATCCTATCAGTCAACGCCAAATGTGTTTTCTATCCTCGTTTCGATAAAGACACAATTAAGAACTACGCAGCAACAAATTGACTGGCTCAAGTTGCGAATGCTACACAATGTTATTAAAAGCTTGACGTACCATTAAGGGTTGCTATGTCCATTGACGTACAGGCACTCGTACTACGTAAGCCAAGATTAGATCCATTGTATGTGCCTTGATTGTGTAAAGACCAACTTTGTATATCTACTTGTTCGTGTATACAAACAGCTCAAGTGGAGTCCCGATCGAGGCTCTAATTTTTTAATTTAAACTTGAGGAAGATAATGGGACAGGTTCTTTTTCGATTAATACGTTTTCATGCGCGCATTGATATACGAATATATATATATATATATATATATATATATATATATATATATATATATATGGTAATTTATAAAATATATATGGCAATTAAGCTACACTGAATATTCGGCGTTTCATTCCCTCTAGGATTCGTCAGGCTTATGCTACGTATTGAGCACTTTTGAAGTAAATACTTAAAGTTTACGCATAAATCTATACTTTCGTATATTAATTTTATGTGAGTAAATGAAGTAGTTATATATATATATATATGTATGTGTGTGTGTGTGTGTGTGTGTGTGTGTGTGTGTGTGTGTGTGTGTGTGTGTGTTATTGTATTTGTTTTTGTTTTTGCGATACGTTTTGAATGAATTCAATTATTTATACGAACATGCATTTATGTAAAAAAAAGAGTTGGGAATAATTTTCCCTTTGACCAATTTGGTGCTTCTCTTCTCTCTCTTTCTCTCTTTCTCTCACTCTCTCTCTCTCTCTCTCTATCTCTATCTCTCTATCTGTCTATCTTTCTCTCTCTCGCTCTCTCTCTCTCTATATATATATATATAGAGAGAGAGAGGAAGAGAGAAAGAGAGATGAAAGGAAGGAGATAGATAGATAGATAGAAATAGTTTTCTGAATATTAAATTACTTTTCAATTCATGTGCAAATGTAAGAGTATATGTTAGATATTGACACGGCAACATGAAGGAGTGCTGGTCGATTATTATGATTATTCAAGCCAAAACTTTTTGTCAGCTGAAATTCTTCAGAATAATAAAAATATTTAGAATAAATATTTATTTACATTTATTTAGGAATGTAACTTACGATGTTATGAAAAAATTTTAATTGACAACTTAGAAATAATGACATGTAAAAGCATCAGGTGGTTATCTTAGACTAATGGCGTCATTTAGAGGGGGGAGATGGTTTGTTTGACATAAGTGGAAATTAGTTAAGTTAGTCGGAGTCGGGAGGGGAACATAGACGGTCTTCAACTCGCGAGTACTCCGAGTAGAAGGGAAATGGCAATGATCAGAATCAGCGTTACAACTTTATAAAATGTTGCCGAAAATAAAACCCGAAGCTCT
>NC_136491.1:118399082-118406582 GCF_053919585.1 Euprymna scolopes
ACTGGTTTTAATCAAACGGAAATGGAATTATGTTGTCTTTTCTAGGACGACAATTTTATCTTTGCACTCTATACAATATTTTTTCTTTATTTTTCTGTTAATATATATATATATATATATATATATATATATATATATATATATATATATATATATATATATAGCGGGTAGATATATACCTTTTAATAAAAATGAAGGCTCAAACTATCAGTCAGTTTTATGTCATTCGGGATGGTTATATATATATATATATATATATATATATATATATATATATATATATATATATATATATATATATATATATATATATATATATATATATATATATATATATATATATATATATATATATACAGAGAGAAAGAGTGAGAGAGAGAGAGAGATGAAAATGTAAGTGTATGCATACGTGTTATAGAACAGGGAATATTGTGTCTTATAAATACGGCTGTGACAACAGCATATTTTTTTCCTTGTTTTGACTCTCAAGTATATATCCGACACAGTTAGACACAGTTAATCAACTGAGAACCACATCACTCAATATAAAAACACATAAGATATCAACGGATACACACTCGAGAGTCAAAACAATAAAATAAAATATACTGTTGCCCTTGTCCTACTTATAAAAACGTTATTTTATTTTTACTTTTATTTTGGTAGTTGTAAAAACAAATTAAGAATGAATCAGTTGAAGGAAATAAAAGAAAAGAAAGAATCACACAACGAAAGAGAGAGAGAGAAGAGAGGGAGAGAGTGTAGAAAGAAAGATACAAGAAAAGAGACAAGGAATTGAAAGCAAAAGGGAAAGATAGAAGATAGATAGGGAAACAAATTAGGAGAAAACAGCGATAGAAATAGATGAAAATAAAAAGACGGAAGTTTGAAACGTCATGAGCGAATAGAAGGATAGAAAGAACGAAGCAAGCCGATGAAGTAAGGAAAGAAGGGGCGAATGAAAGAGAGAAAGTAGAAAAGAAGAGAAAAAGGATGGGAGATAGAAAAATGGTAGGAAATGACGAAGGAAAAAAGAAAGGAAAGAAGAAAGGAAAATAAGAAAGGAAAGAAGAAAGGAAAGAAGAAAGGAAAATAAGAAAGGAAAGAAGAAAGGCAAGACTAAAAAGTAGCAGAAAAATTAAAAGTAGAGAAGATCGACGAGAAAGCGAAATGAAAGAAGGCGCGAGGAAAAGTTGAAACTGAGAAAGAAAATTGTGAAGAAAGAAATGAATCGATCTAAAAAAAAAAAAAGGGGGGGGAAGAAAAAATGTGAGAGAATAGAAAAAAAATAATGGAAAGAAAGTAAATATAAAATGTAAAACACAGTGGAAGAATCATCGAACTACCTCGAATACAATTGTATTAGAAAAGGGTTGGCAGTCGGGTATCCAAGAATTGACCCACCGACAGCAAAGCAATTATGACGGCAAATAAACTGTTATTCTGTAGCATTTTTAGTCAACATTTGATTAGAAACGCACCTGTCATCATAGTGCCACCCCTATACAATCCCGCTCCGGTCGTTGACTCATGTATGTATGTATCTCTCTCTCTCTCTCTCTCTCTCTCTCTCTCTCTCTCTCTCTCTCTCTCTCTCTCTCTCTCTCTCTCTCTCTCTCTCTGTGTCTCTCTCTCTCTCTCTCATATATATTTTTATCTATCTATCTATCTATCTATCTATCTTGGTCTCTATCTATTTCTTCTCCCTCTGTCCCTAATTTATTTCTGAGATCCACTAATATAAAGAACGAAGAAATAAAAGATAGAGTCACCTGTCAAGTTTTTATTCTAGCTCATGACACTTCTTAAGAAATAATTAGCAAGAGAGAATAAGTGTTGCCATATATATATATATATATATATATATATATATATATATATACGCAGATCATCATATAATGATTAGATCACTCTGACAAACGTTAAAAAGCATTTTAATATAAATGTTTAAAATTCAACAACATTTCTCGCTGTTAAAGGTAGCCGAATGGATTAGGTCGTTGCTAATGAAGCCAGCGATGGCTTCTGTCGCCGCATTCGAATCGATCGACTGGTGTTAATCGAGACACCCTGCACCGATGATTTCCGAAAAGATGAAACACTAGTGTCTGTAGGGATTTAATAATTATTATAGTAAATAATTATGTCAGCCCGTTTAAGAAACCCGTTTCTTATCGTTGAGCACTTTCAGTTGAATTAAAGTCAATCAATTAAGCTCTTATGCGCAGATCACCATATAATGATTACATCATTAACAGATGTTAAAAAAACATTTTAAAAATAAATGTTTAAAAGGTCACAAATTAACAACTAATACTTGGTTGACATTCCCTTTGCTGTTTTTAATGCTTGGACCCTTCTAAGCATCACATTGATCAGTTAACAAATATTATCTTTAGGAATTTCTCATGCAATAATGCCAAAATTTCAGGCTTAAAAGGTGGCTTCCTTTTCATTTTGAAATGATTCCGATCTAATATACCCCAAAGGTTTTTAATTAAGTTCATATCGGGGGACTGACTTGGCCATGACAGTTTATTAATCTCATTTTGCCTTAAGTTAACTTGGTTCGTTTTACGACTTGAGAGTATTGGTAGGAGTTCTTCATGTAATATTGAAACATATTTAAAGTTAATGTTTCCTTCGCACTCCACCAGGTCTGAATGCCATCACTCCTAATTACACCCCACACCATAACGGAGAACCCCCTATGTTTCAGTGTTGGCTGCAGGCCTTTTTAAGTCAAACTCTTGCTGAGGGAGCCACTATAACTATACCCTTCCACCGTCGAGAAATAATGCAAATCGTGACTTTACAAAACCAGTTTTTGACAAAAGATATCTGTCACATGCAATAGTGCACTTCAGTCCCTATTGTAATTCCTCTAACAGTCATAAAGTTAGTGGGATCATACACTGTATTATATCAAACAAAGTAAGAAAAAATAGAAGTTAAAACTAATGCTATTAGATTGACGAGAACGTTCTTGCGGAATTTTTAATTTTGATTTCAAGTGATGTATTTTCAAATAAGTTTCTCTTATAATATCTATACTTTATATATCATTTTAAAAAGCGTTTTTCGCTTAATCTCATCGTTTAACTTACAATTGTTTTAAAACAATTAGGCCTTCTTTTCAGAATTTTGAATACAAAAAAGGCAAAATTCCTGCAATTTTATTATTTCAATCCAAGCTAGGCCGAAAAGCTTCTGAAACAACTTGTGATATGAACAAAACGTTTGATCGAGGATCCACCACCGAATGTACAGCACAATGGTGGTTTCAGAAATTTTATTGTGTCGACGAGAGTCTTTTATGAGCGTAGTGATCGGCCATCGGATATTGACAACGATCAATTAAGAGCCTTAGTCGAAGCCAAGCTACGCACAATTGTTCGAAAATTTGCTCCTGAATTAGCTAACGTATACGACGATTTTCAACCACTTGGAAAGACAAAAAAAAACTTGATAAATGGGTGCCTCACTAATTGATCGTCAACCAAAAGAAAAGGTATTATCTTCCCTTCTTTTTTGCAACAAAAACAACCCGTTTCTCGAACTGGGTTGTGACTTTCGATGAAAAGTGGTTTCTTTACGACAACCGGCGACGCTAAGCTCAGTGGTTAGACGCCGACGAAGTTCCACGACACTACCCGAAGCCAGAGTTACACAAAGAGAAGGTAATGTTGATTGTTTGATTGTCTACGACCGATCTCATCCATTACAGACTTTTGAATGCAGGCGAAACTATTATGACGAATAAGTACTGTCAACAAATGGATGAAAAAAGAACCAATTTTCCTCCATAACAATGCTCGACCATACGTTGCTAAACCGACCCTGCAAAAGTTGAACTAATTGGTCAACGAATTTTGCCTTACTCGCCGTACTCTTCAGACCTCTCTTCTACCGACTAGTACTTTTTCAAGCATCTCGAAAATTTTCTGCGTATGAAATGCTTCAAGAACATAAGCAATATAAAAAACGCCTTCCGTGACGTCATCGCAACCAGAACGCAATACTTAAATAGACTTACTTAAATAGACTTACTTAAATAGACTTGTATCGTGTTGGCAAAAGTGTTGATTCTGATTGTGCTTATTTCGACCAAGAAATTTCTGTTGGAGCCAAGATATGTTCATATAAATTCTAAACTTAAAAACCGCTAGAATTTTCTTGTCAACCTGATACAATTATTTTTTAGTGTTCTACTTTAATATATAAATCAAAACTTGAAAAAGGAAGATCTAATAATACAACGTGTCACCCACTGAGGTTTTCAAGAGCGAAATTGGTGGTACATGGAGATTAAAACTGTAATCTTTGCAGAATATATATATATATATATATATATATATATATATATATATATATATATACAGGGTGACCCAAAAAAACAAAAGCTAAATGGAGACCATCTAGAACATATGCTGTAGAACGGAGAAAAAAAGGCCAAAGACCCTAGTGTTTTGATGTGGTATTTTAAATATAATAAACTAGTTATGATTAAAGTTTCATTTCATTCGGACAAAACACTAAGAAACGAGGCCTAATTAAAGTTAGGGCCCGTTTTTTTTGGGGGGGTCAACCTGCATATCGTTCTCTCTCCAAGCACATTACCCAGGACTATCCCAACGCTTGTAATTCTATAGTGATCCACTTTTAAACATTAAACCCGAAGTCCAATGAATCGTAAGGCACATGAAATACAATGTGTTACTCGCACAAATAACGCGTTAACTTCTTTTGCAGTTGAGAAACCGAAAGTTGTAAATTAATGAATTGTTTAATAAAAAAGAAAAAAGCAAGAAATGTATTACAAGGCAGACATGAAGTACGAAACTGAATGTAAATGCGTGAGTTTCCGGTGCGATGGGCGGGGCGGAGTTCTTGTTTACTTTTGATTGGTCGATTCAAGGTAAAAAAAAAAAAAAAAAAAAAAAAAAAACGGTGAATATATTCACTTCAATAAAAAGGTGTTGTATTTCTGAAAAGAACAGAATGATTGGTGAGTAGCTTATCTAGCCGTGTTATGTATATATATTATATATGCATAGATGCGTGTATATATATATATATATATGCGTATATATGTACATATATGTTATATATGTATATTTATATATATGTATATACGTATATACGTATATATATATACATATATATTATATCTGCATATGTACATATGTCTATGTCTCTCTCTCTTTCTTTCTCTCTCTCTCTCTCTATCTCTCTCTACATATATATATATATATATATATATATATATATATATATATATGTCTGTCTGTTTGTGTATGTTTGTGTTAGAGAGAATTAAGAGTGAAAAGAAGAATTTCCAGTCGGGCCACGATAAGATATGTCGATGGAAACAAAGAAATTTGAATGAGACGCAAATGGGTGGTCATTCCGTTGCATTGGAAAAATGAAAGAACAAAAACGAAGAAAAATAAAAGAAAAAGAACGAATGGGGGTCGATAGCAAATAAAAAGAAAAGTCAACAAAATAAAAACGAAACATAGAAAAGACAAGTAATAAGGACAGAAAATATAAGAAAATGAAAGAAAAAGATCTAAATGAAAGCTAAAGAACAAAAAAGAAAGGAAGCAAATGCAAAGAAAAATGATGAAAAAAGAGAAGAGGCAAGAAAAGAGGAGATAAAAATATGAAGACAAATAAAGGAAATTTTTTTAAAAAATCAGAAACAATCAAAAACGTATACAGCAAAAACGGTAGCAAAAAAGAACTATGTATATATAGAAAAAATGATAGCAAAAAAGAAACATCTTAGGTTATATCGACCAAAACGTTAGGAGAAAAACAATAAAGACAAGAATAGTAGTCCGAATAATCCAAATTATACAAACGAAATAACTAATTAACTGCTACTTTTTTCCCATATACTCTTTTTTTCTTTTTTTCTCTCTCTCACTATATATATATATATATATATATATATATATATATATATATGTATATATGTGTGTGTGTATATATATATGTGTGTATATATGCATATATATATGCATATGTGTGTGTGTGTGTGTGTGTGTGTGTGTGTGTGTGTGTGTGTGTGTGACATAAATTTATTGTTTAACTGGATACTCAACAATTCGGCTTTAACAATTCGAAATAATCTTTCTCGCCTGCTTGCAAACGGGATCTTTCTACAGACTAAGATTACTTTTGTATTTTTTAAATTGGATCTATTTGTCTCCATTATAAACCCGACTTCTTATGAGAACACTGACTTTCACGATAATTTCGCCTTCAAAATACAAACTCACTTCATATTCTTTCATCTGGATTTAAACTTTATTTTTTTATTCACTTTGTTTGTTCATTTCTTTTCCCCATTTCATGAACTTTTTGCACCATTTTTTTTTTTACATTTGTGACTAGTTTACATATAATGCTGTTTTAATTCATGCAAGTACAAGAAAATTCATAGCTTCATTTCCTAATATTTCCCCTCTGATGAGAAGAACTGCGGATTAAGGAAATCTTAATATTTCTTATTTGAGTATCGTGTCGAATAAATTCACAGCCTATAATTAACAGTCTTAAATTGTGTTCTTCTATGACACGCTCTATTTTTTAGTTTGGTTGAATTGAGCTTTTTTTTATTTGGTTGGGATGAATATTGATATTTATATTCGCTATAATTTTACAGAATCTTTTGGCTTGTAAACATAATTTTTACTTCTTGGTTTTTATAACATGATCCAACATATTTTAGTATTAAACCACTTGACATATTTATTACTGATGGGACGATTCAAATTTTTCCCCCAGTTCCGATACAATTACTGATTCCGCACGAAATTCCCGATAATAATAATGAAATACTACATGGAACTAAGAACACTGGAATCGCGTATCTATAAGTTCTCTAATCCAACTTACCCTCATTGCCCCCCCCCAAAGATCGAGACCAAATAACCAATAGAGTCAAGGAGGAAGGAAAGACTGATGAACTGACCAGACCTCAACAGAATAAGTAAAAGAGAACTGGGACCTTGGGGAGGCTTGGTGTCACTCAAATCCCAGCAAAGACCAATAGCTGCTGCCAACGAGATATCAATGGAAAGCAGCTATTGCGATAACGCAAATTTATTTGCAAATGTTATCAAAAGAGGTGGAGAGTACTGGAAACCTGGAGAAAGTTGTTGTCACTCAGCTATTTTCAGTGAAAGATCTCTGAAGACTTGTATGAAAGCTCCTTGTGAGCCAATAATAATAATAATAATAATAATAATAATAATAATAATAATAATACTATCAAGAGAGTACCTATAATAGTAGGAGCACTAGGAACAATTCCGAAAAACTTTGAAAAAAGAATGAGAGAAATTGGAATCAAAAGAATGGCTGGAAAAATACGAGTAACAATAATGAAATAGCTGAAATATTAAGGAAACCTCTTAAATGCGGGGAGTAATACCCATAATCCACATGCACGGACTACGCAAGCTACTGTAGAAACAAAACATGAAGAAG
>NC_136491.1:118414082-118439082 GCF_053919585.1 Euprymna scolopes
ATCGAAAAGAGGGGATGACTTAAAAAAAAATATCGGCGAAAAAAGCGATCCTTCCCTGTAGAAAAGTGCTCAGTTGAGAGTGGAGGAATTAATTTTTTTTAGCCAATTTTTCGCTATTTTTCGTCTGAAGGGTCGAGCTTATAAACGATACTGATCTTGTAAAAATCCGTCGCCTCTGTCAAAAGTTTCAGGCAGACATTCAAACATACATACATACATTTATTTATTTGTAGCTCGAATTTTCGACCCTAACCGATTAAAAAGCTTGCCCTATCTCTGAATACCCTTTATGTAAAATTTCAAATATTTAGACCACAAATTGTCTGAGTAATTTGATAGAGACCTCAGGGGTCAAATTTATTTTAACTTTGACCCCTATTATGACTTAACATTTATTGTTGTTGGCTCAAATCAAGTTATTAAGTTAGATTCATGTCCAAGGAACCTATATCTAAAATTTCAATCGTTTAGACCGAAAATTGTCGGATGAGTTTGGTAGAGTTCTCAAAGGTCAAATTGTTGAACAGCCGAATTCGTGGCCGAAATACGATTACAAAGATTTTCCCAAATCTCAATACCCTGTGTATCAAATTTCGAGTCTGTAGACTGAATATTGACAGAGTTATTGCGTAGGAAAATGTATACAGACACACAGACACACAGACACACAGACACATTCACTTTTTTTAGATATCTAGATAAATAGATAGATAGATTAAACAAAATTACATACGCATATATAAATATATATGAAAACAATTTTGTGTTCCCTGTGAACTTTTTACGCAAACATTATGCAAGGATACATTATGTAGAATATCATCTGCATGAATATAATTACACGTAATTGTCAACTAAAGATGATCATCCCATAAGAAAACCGAAAAAACTAATAGGGAATTAATTAAAATGAATGTTTAAAAGAATATGCAAATTAGCTAGATCTTTTGCTAGTGAATGCAATTCCACAAGTGATATATAAGAAAATTGTATTTCTTTTTAAATAAATAGAATGTAGGGTTTTTAATATGAATATCAATACACGCAAATGAAAACCGAATTTATAGGAGTACTAGCATGGGTGCCCGGCGTTGCCCGGGTGTTTGGAGGTGTATGCTGAGCAAAAAGAAAATTAAAAAAACGGTCAATTTTTTTTTAAATTTGACCCCTATTATGGCCCCTTAACATTTATTGTTTGGGCACAAATCAAGTTATTAAGTTAGATCCATGTCCAAGGACCCTATATCTAAAATTTCAAGTGTTTAGACCCAAAATTGTCGGAGGAGTTTGGTAGAGTTCTCAAAGGTCAAATCGTTGAACTGTGACCCTTAACGACGAAATTTTTTGGCCGAAAACCGATCACATAGATTTTCCCAAATCTCAGTAACCTGTATATCAAATTTCGAGTCTGTAGACTAATAATTGACAGAGTTATTGCGTAGGGAAATGTACACAGACAGACGGACAGACAGACAGGCAGAAACACAGACACACAGACACGTTCACTTTTATATATATATATATATATATATATATATATATATAGAGAGAGAGAGAGAGAGAGAGAGAGAGATCGTATATGATACAGACTCGAAATTTGATATACAGGGTTGTGAGATTTAAGAAAATCTTTATAATCCGTTTTCGGCCAGAAATTTGGCTGTTAAGGGGTCAAAGTTCCAAGTTTATCGATACTTATTGAAGACGTTCCGATACAAAACCTATCTAAAAACGCTGCCAGTCAGATAAAGTACCTTCGTGTGAAATTTCATAAAACTTTGATCCAGCTATTTTCGAATCCATAGGGTACGAACTCACACACACACAGACACACAGAGACAAATATACTATATATATATATATATGTATATATATATATATATATATATATATATATATATATATATATATATATATATATATTCTGTTAAAAATGAAAGGTTTAAGTGTAAGGAAAAAGTGAGAAAGAGCATGAATAAAAAGCAAGAGAGATCATTTTTATTGGTTGTTTTTTATTCCTTTTATAATAGAAACGAATAGAAAGGTGACAAAAATGTTCAGAAAGGTTACAGAAAAGAAAGTAAGGGCTTGTTTGTGTTGACACAAATCGCCCACCGCCCTCGCAACAAAAAAGGATAAAGTAGGGAGGGGGTAAAGAATCTGGTTCTTTTTCTTCTGTACTTTCTTTGGCACCCGTTGCTTCGTGCAATTTCCTCTCTTCAAATATTTGTTTTTGACTGATACTGACTTATAGAAAGAGCAGATCCTCACGGAAACGAATGTCGAAGTGGGGAGAAACTATGCACAGTGCAAAAAAACTGTAACCTGTTGGCAATGTTTCACCGTCGACTTGCTCTTGTAATTCGCCGTAAACACACACATTTAAACACCCACATACATGAACCTCCTCTCTCCCTTTCTCTCACACACATTCACACACAAACATATATGTATATACTAGCAGGACCCGTTAACCGGCGTTGCTTGGTGAAAGCCTGGCCCGCTCCCTCGCAAGAAAGTAAACTACGGTTGCTGTTGGTGATCACTGCCGTCTCTGAAACGGCTTTCGGAATAGACACCACCAACCTCCCCATTTTAAGAACGGCGTTAGGAATAGACACCCCCAACATCTCCATGTAAAGAATGGCTTTGGGAGTAGAAATCCCCTTTTAGGGAGGGGGGAATTCTCGAAAATTTACCGTGATAATTTTTGTAAGCATACCCACTTGAAAATACTAAAAAATAGGATGGCAGTGTCGGTACGAGAAGAGTAGATTTTTTTTATCGCACATGCGTACAAACCTGGCAGCCAATGAATTACAGTGCATAATACAGATCTTTATTTCTCTATAAGTCTCCCGCAAAATTTGAATGATATTTTCTTAATCAGCATAGTCGAAAACGTCATTTTAAAGAAAATTAAGGAGGTGGACTTAATGTAAAATAATCCCCCGCCCCGAAAAAGTCAACGTGTGTGCAATCTCGAGAATCAGTCCGGAAAAAATTAAATAAAATACTTCACAGAATTCAAAATTTGTGAAAACACAAGGCTATAACAAATAATTCCCTTTGTAATGAAATTTACGTTAAAATTCTCGTACGTAATTGGTGTAAAAAGTCGTGTAGTAATCAATTATGGTGTAAATTGTGTAGAATTGAATTGTTTATGTGGACGGCTTAACAAGAACTTGTTTACAATGGATTTGAATGTTACCATCTTGTATTCAACCGGAAAGCAGGTCAACAGAAGTGTTCCAAAAACGGAATGTTCTTGAAAAGAAGCTTTGTTCATGGAAATCGCGTTTAGATTTAGGCACAGATAAGACTGGGGACAATCATATATACACTAGGGGCCAAAAATCTGGGACAGAAAGAGATCTGTTAAATGTGTGTATGTTTAGTTGTAACCCCCCTCCTCCCCGCACGTTATGAAGAAATTGCAAAAAACTAAACTTCCCAGATTTTTGGTCGCTAGTGTAGTGATTATACCTTGTCGAGTGTACTTTGTGAGAGTTTGGCAAGAAAGGACCATTGATTGAAGTTCAGTCGAGCACTTGCCATGAAAATAACGATAGAGCAGCTCCTGGCCAGATGCTCCAAAAGTACTCAATTTTAGGGCGTACCTGGCTCTTATACAGATAGACGATTGCATCTGCAATGAGATACCTACTGGAGCGGTAGAATGATTCAACCTTTTTTCCAGCGATTTTGGCAACAGATTTGATGAGTATGTGTTCCATTTCAGATCAGGAGTGAGGATAATCCCAGCGTATTATGCATGTGTGATCGTCCCATTGTTTTATTGGTCCCGTATTTACAATATACATCGAGGAGATTACATGTATACAAAAATACATGTAGTGACAGAGGGAGAAAGAGAGAGAGAGAGGTAAAGGTCTGCTGGAATAAGGAGAAAGTATCACGAAAGTAATATACGCACAGCGCAAAACACACACACACATATATATATATATATATATATATATATATATATATATATATATATATAAAATATATTTTAGTCATCGACATACAGACCTGTTTCGTTGTTTCACAACTCATCAGTGCCGCTAGACTAACACCTCTCCCAAGCCGAGGATCGAACCTAGAACCGTCATGATGACAGTCGGCAGTCCTACCCCCTGACTACGGAATCGGTGGCCGAAATTAAACTATCCGAATGTCTATTTAAATAAACATCCGTCCGCCACTCGTAGAGGGCTCAAACATTTTGTTTGTAAACAAATCGCGAGCTTCGCATTATTTCAGCTAAATTAAGTAGCGAGTAAGATAATTTACGAGAGTGCTCTAATCAGCGCCCCCAAAGGTAAAAATAGTTGAAACATCTTTGGCACCAGAACAATTTTTTGTTGGCTAGTATATATATAATATATATATATATATATATATATATATATATATTATCTATATTATATATATACTAGCCAACAAAAAATTTTTTGTTGGCTAGTATATATATAATATATATATATATATATATATATATATATATATATATATATATATATATATATATATATATATATATACTAGCCAACAAAAAATTGTTCTGGTGCCAAAGATGTTTCAACTATTTTTACCTTTGGGGGCGCTGATTCCAGAAATGCTGTCACATTTTTTTTTTCAGGTCTAGTTTTTCTTCTGGGGTTATCCCCCTTCTGTAGGAAGACAATAGTTATAATAAAATCGGGCAAATCGAAGAAACAATATTTTTTAAGTAACTTTAAGACACATGTTCCTGAAATCACATTAAAATATTCACAATTAAAACTTGAAGTTGTAAAAAATGCTAAGCATAAACATGATCATCCATGAATTGACGTTTTCTAGCTTGTGGGGCGGGGGTGGGGCTCCGACATCATCGCGATTGACCAACAGTAGTCTACAAGCATGGTGGCATTCCAATGACCTTGATATCGAACTTCCATGTCGCTGATGTCTTAATGGACGCGTTTTCCTTGCTCGTCGCTCACATCACCGAAATTTTCTGGAAAACGGGCAAGATGGACGTGCAAAAATTGTAACTTGATGCTCATTTGATGGAGACTTATAAGTAATGTTTCAACAAGCGCTTTGTAGTTGGGTGCCTGTATTTTTCCCCAATAAGAATCTTTTTACATTCGTAAACGCCGTTCAGGCACTCAATTCAGCAAGATTCATAAAATTATAGAAATTTGCATCATTCATTAAATTTCGAATTTGGGGGTCTATCAGAAATTCCAGCTTTTCATTTCTTTATGTTTAGGCCTGGAAATTTCATGCAACATGAAACAGTCGCCAGTTTCATCCAGAACCTTCACAAACTGTTTCATGATGCCAAGCTTTAGGTAAATAGGAGGAAACACAATTTTGGAAACTCAACTATTTTCAAATAGACACATATGATCCATTGGTGCTGTCTGTGTGAAAGATTTTCTAGAACAAATTTGATTTCTTATATTAATTGTATTGATCGGACTATTGTTCTCATCTTAAGTGTTATTTGTGCAACGGTTCGGTCGAAATCGTCTTCGACCGTCCTAAGGCATGTTCGTTGTTGTTTACAAAAGAAAAGAGAAAAGTGAAAAGTTACTGGCTTCGTAGATATTTTCGTACTCTTTTGAGTTAGTCTGTATTTTATAGTTATTGTTTCGTATTTCTCATATATTATATCTCCCCTTTTGGGTTTTCATACATAAAATTAATTTTACTGTGTATAAGGAGTATTTGATACTGAGGATATTCATAATCTTAACCTATTTCCAAAAGAAGAGGGATATAACTTATGAGATTAGGATTAGACTTCGAAATGCCCTGGCATAAAGAGCTTCTTAAGGCTCTCTTCGTCTATGATTTTTATTCTTTATTCATATATCATATATATATATGTGAAACAGCGAAACAGTACTGTATGTGGATGACTATATGTATATATATATATATATATATATATATATATATATATATATATATGTTTGTTGACATCTTGCCAACTGTTTTCATCCCCTTCCGTTTTCTTTTCTTCTACTTAGTGTATTCAGAACCCTCTATATCTTTATACTATCTCTCCCTCGTTTTAATTCTCTAATTTTTCCCTAAAACTATCATTTCAACCACCCCTCTTCTTTTACGAAAATTGGATTTTTGTAATTAATTTAACCCATAAGAAACTTAGCTTTGATTCACACCAGTCATGGCATATTTTCTCTCCTCACAATTTGTAAAGGTCTGGAACCTTTTTAATTTTTGTATTTTAATTTTTCTTGCCTGATGAAATCAAATATGATTGAAACGGTCTGCACATCTTAGCAAGATATGACTGTATTTACGTAAAGAATAATATATATATATGATATATATAGATTACTATGGATATATGATTTTTTTTTCAATTATATTTCACTTATATACTAATTCTTAATTTATGAAGCTCAAGGTAATTACAGAGCATGTAACAGACAAATGACAAAAGTCTATATTCCAAATTTGAGTAACAGTAATTTTTGATTAGTTAAGAGTAAAATAGATTCATTAATTGATGTAATAATTAAATGAATGATTTTGTGCTATGGAACAGTTGCTGTCAATAATTGTAAATGTTAACATAATTAAAGGAATAAATTGTAAGATGGTCAATATCATGAAATTTGGAATATAGACTTCTGTCACTTATATATATATATATATATATATATATATATATATATATGTTTGTGTGTGTGTATGTGTGGTGTGTATATGTGTGTGTGAAATCATTATTTCTATCATCATTACTGTTGTGGTCATTATTGCTGTTTTCACTGGAATTGTTCATTATTATCTAGATTACTTTTTATATATACATTGCTATTTATATATTAATGATAATGATAATAATTGTTGTTATTGTGGTTTTGACACTAAGTTTAATATTAGTGTTGATTTGAGGATTAGTGTAGTAGTAGTAGTAGTAGTAGTAGTAGTAGTAGTAGTAGTAGTAGTAGTAGTAAATATTATCATTATAACTAGCGGATCATGTTGAAATTCCACAGCGACTTCTTTCATATGTAATATTTGGAAGCTGGGCATGCTGTAGACATTCAGTGTGAATGAAGACCCCGCAGTATCATTGTAGCCGTTTTGTTAAAACTGTAAAAGTAATCTGATTAATGTAGTGTCCGAATATATCTTTTCCGTTTCTCTCCAATATCCCTATAAAAGTTTGTGACATATTCGCATTGTATGGACGCCCAGCGCGAACGGAAACCCCACTACATAGTTAATCTTTAGATATAACAGATACTACCTTTGGATCCTAGCCAGAGGACCAAGAAGATATATTTTTAACTTCACGTACAGTTCAAAAGAGACATCCTCTTTTTTTCAATTTTTTTTTTTTTTTTTACGTCGTCTCTTCAGTGATCGGGAGATCCTAATCAATAAAAAGAAAGATAGAAGTTTATAACATACTATGTACATTAAATTAGCGTATCTATATATTATTAATTTAATGCTCGTGGTATGTTGTCATCTTCTATTCTCCTTTTTAATAACTAGGATTCTCCGATCGAATAATTTATCAGCTGGAAACCATGACACACGTACACGTATTGCTTTAAAGGTACTACGGTATTAATATATAGATTATATCTCGGCATTGTTTCCAGTCGGTCTTCGTCTCCTCCTTGACACTGGATCCAATCAGTGCCGATTCAGAAAAGGTGTGGTTAAGGATTGCGCAACTCTTGCCTCGCAATTACACGCGCAGCTACCCTTAGAGGAGTGTACATCATCTCTCACGGCTGGACGGAGGCATCGGTTATTATTATTATTATTATTATTATTATTATTATTATTATTATTATTATTATTACTGATTCATTTTTATGATTATCTTAGCTATTAGTATAGTAACCATTGTCATGATCACTATTGTTGTATTATTATACCTATTCTTCCAGTTGCCATTACCTTTATTGCTATGCCATAATCTTAGTTATTATCATTATTATTAATAATATTTCTATGGTGGTGATCTCTTGTTGTGTGGTGGAACTGGTGCATGTCTGATAAATATGTCACTGTCTTGTAATGTATGGACCTAATGTCGGTGTTCTCACTGAACATCTTTCTGAAAAGTTGATGAAAGGTGCTGATGAGGAGACGAATTGGAATGCGTATATACAAAAATAAAAAAAATAATAATTCCAAGTGGTCTTTGAAACACTAGATCATTTTGACCAGAATTCTAGAAACACTACGAATAAATAAATAATTTTCAATAATTTGTTTATGCACCTCATACATTCTCTTTCCTTCTCTTTCAATATGTATCTCTCTCTCTCTCTCTCTCTCTCTCTCTCAATACATATATATGTGTGTGTGCGTATATATATATATGTGTGTGTGTATGCATAAATATATAATATATATATATATATATATATTAGTCTTGGGGTGATTAATCGAAATCGGGAATCGGAAAAATTTGTGCTTATTTTACAATGCTATAAGCGATTCTTTTAGTTGTCTTTTTTATTTTATTTAATTTAAAGAAAAAAAAACTTCTACTGCTGGTAGTAATGATGAAATAATAAATATTTATTTAGTAAAACTAAAATCTATAGATCATTCCCCCCATCACAAATCTTTTTAATTTATGTTTGAGAAAATGTCTACACATTTACCTATATTTTTACGGTAATCGGGGAAAAATAACAACTCTACAATTAAATATTTAGAGATATATAAAGAATCGAAATCAGTAATTTTTTCGGAATCAGGAATTTAGTACGAAATCCGTAATTGTATCGGAATCGGAGAAAAATATTGGAATCGTCCCATCACTAATGTGTGTGTGTGTGTGTGTGTGTGTGTGTGTGTGTGTGTGTGTGTGTGTTGAGCGAGAGAGTCACACAGACAGAGCGTGAGAAAGAGAGGAGAGAGAGAGGGGGAGAAGGTTTCTCGCTAAAGTAAAACACTCTAACTTGCCATACAGACAATTTCTTTTACTTGACCTTTTTTTACTTAAAACGAATATATGACCTTTGCTTTCAGCCCTATGAAAAAATAAAGCCTAAATTTATTTCCAAAATTTTAAAGGAGTGTCTCTTCGAATAAGTGACGTGGTTCTGTGTATTACAATATGGCCCCGCGAACGCCTCGTGCATAAACAATTTGTCGAGATGGCTGTATAAACAATCTAAGTATGCACAGAGGCCTCGATATAAAAGCCTGGGTGTCCCCCGACCCCAGTGTCCAACGCCACCCGTGTTCCTAATTTTACCCTCTCATGCACAGGAGAGAAGTGACAAAACAACAATTCGTTTCTATTGAGCACACGGCGAATATCAGCTTCGGGGCCTAACACAGCTAGTAGTGTCTTTGAACGCTTCATTAGGTTGGTAAGAAACGACGGAGGGCGATTCGCCTCTTGTTAACCCAGTCATATTGTCAACCAGCTATTTTGTAATGTTGTAGCCAGATGCCGCATCCGGGGTATGGGATACGAATACTACATATTTGCCTCGTGGTTACAAAAAAGAACTTTTTAAAACTATATATATATATATATATATATATATATATATATATATATATATATATATATATATATATATAAAGTGATCGTTGTGTAGTTCCAACGAGAGAAAAAAAGTATATTTAAAAGAGTGTAGCCATCAACAATTGTGGGTTTTTCAGCCTTTTATCATTTTTAATTTTAAAATATTTTATAACGCGTTTCAAGCCTTGTTCAGCTCTCTTCAGATATTTTTATATAAAGGTTTTTGTTAAATGAAAGTTTGAAATGACTCTTTGGAAAACATTTCACATCTGATAACACTAAATGTGTTTTTCAGAGAAATTTCAGTCTCAGACTTTCTGTCTCAAATGGCAAGTGTGTTGTAGAGTCCAATCAGAATTAAGTTCATTTGGTGGGGAGGGGCTTTTGGTTCATTTGGTGAAGATTTTTATGTTTTTTTATGACTTTCTTTTTTATATATACGCACACACATACGCACACACAATCACACACACACACCTGATCTACCTCTGCATTCCATGTTTAAAAAGGATGTGTCCTCTATAGTATTAGACCTAACTGAATGGTTAATTGTAGGTATTGACCATTTCATACCCTCTAAAAAGTTTCAGCAAAAACCTAACAACCAGCCATGATTCTCTCCAGAATGTGCTGCTGCCATTGCGCACAGAAATCACTTTTTCCACTGCTTCAAACGTAATAGATGTATGGAAACTAAAGCCGTTTTCAGGACTGCCAGCAACCATTGTAAAAAAGTAATAAGGAACGCAAGAGTGTTGTATGCTCAATCTGTTAAGTCCAAAGTAGCTGAGCAGCGGCTTGGTTCCCACCAGTTTTTGCAAATAGCAAACAGAATCCTGAACAGAAGCGTGTGCTCCATCCCAACTATTATCAATGGACCTGAGGTAATCTCGTCAGCATCAGACAAAGCCCAACTCTTTGTCAAGAACTTTGCAGCTAATTCTACCCTTTGCGACCAAGACCGCCAACCCCCAATATTTCCTCCTGTATCAGAAAACACGCTATCTGATATACGTATATCTGTACGTGATGTTGCGAAGCTAATCAAAAACCTTGATTCGAGTAAAGCAACTGGCCCTGATGGTATTCCAATTATAGTACTCAAAAACTTCAACCTGAATTAGCGCCCATACTTACAAAACTGTTTAAACGTTGTCTTAAGGAGAATAGTTTCCCATCTCCCTGGAAAATCTCATCAGTATGCCCTGTATTTTAGAATTCAGGTGATCGCTCATCCCCCTCTCAGTACAGGCCAATAAGTCTCCTGTGCGTCATGAGTAAGTTGCTAGAATCTGTGTTAAATACAGAAGTAATCAAACATCTCAACAAAAATAACCTTCTTAGTGACACTCAATATGGTTTCCGTTCTGCTAGATCTACAGCAGATGTCCTTACAGTTATATCGCATAGGATTAGCAAATCTCTCAGTGGTGGCAATCTTTCTAGGGCAATTGCTCTTGACATATCTAAAGCCTTTGATAGGGTATGGCATAAAGGTTTACTTCATAAGATTGCTAGCTATGGTATAGCTGGAAATGTCTTCTCAATTATTAAATCATTTCTTTCTGATAGGTTCATAAGAGTAGTAGTTGAGGGGCAAAAATCAGAAGCTCACAGTATTAATGCCGGTGTCCCTCAGGGATCCATCCTGGGCCCAACTCTTTTCCTGATAATGATTAATGATCTTCCAAATCATATCCTTACATCATTTGTAGACATTTATGCTGACGACACTACCATTTATGGTAGCACATCTAAGACAGTAAACGACCAAGTTCTCTCCAATTCTCTCTCCTCTGATCTTGAGCACGTAGTACAATGGGGAAAGGAGTGGCTGGTTACTTTTAATGCATCTAAAACCCAGCTTCTCTCTTTACATCATCAACATTCTAATTCACATTTGTCATCAATTGAAATGAATGACTCTCGTCTTCAGGAGGCCTCAAGTTTTGACAAGCTTCTGGGCTTGACCATTACTCCTGATCTTAAATGGAACACGTATATCAAATCTGTTG
Organism: Euprymna scolopes; assembly: GCF_053919585.1. Taxonomy (NCBI): domain Eukaryota; kingdom Metazoa; phylum Mollusca; class Cephalopoda; order Sepiida; family Sepiolidae; genus Euprymna; species Euprymna scolopes. The sequence continues at coordinate 118,425,642 of NC_136491.1, forward strand.
CCAAGGCCGCTGGAAAAATGGTGGGATCTTTCTATCGATCCGGTAGATATCTCACTGCTGATGCTATTCTCTACCTATATAAGAGCCAGGTACGTCCAAGGATGGAATACTGTTGCCACATCTGGGTAGGAGCTGCTAGAAAGGACTTGTCCTGCCTTGATAGAGTTCAAAATAGACTTCGTAGCCTCGTAGAAGATGTCCTTTTCTCCTCCTTGCAACCTCTATCTCACAGAAGAGATGTTGCGAGTTTGTCTCTGATGTATCGTTATTTTCATGGAAAGTGTTCAACTGAGCTTCAATCTATGGTCCCCCCTCGCCAAACTTTCACGAGAAACACTCGTCTAGCTGTAAACACTATCAATAATTTCCCCCACTCTTTATTTGTGCCTAAACCTAAACGTAGATTCCATGAACAAAGCTTCTTTCTTAGAACTGCACGCCTGTGGAATTGTCTTCCGTTTTCCTGCTTTCCGGCTGACTACAATATGGTTGTGTTCAAGTCTAAAGTAAATAAGTTCTTGATGAGCCGTTCCATATAAGTTATTAAATTTACCAAATTTTCATTACTAATGATTACTATATTGACCAATTTCTACTGTACACTCTTTAACCCTTATCCTAGAGTGGCCTCTGGGCCTTGATAATGTGGTGATGCCTTTGTAAAAAAAAAAAAAAAAAAAAAAACACACATATATACATATATGTGTATATATAACACACACATACACACGCATACGCATGTAGGAACACACACACACATACACACGTGTATACACAAATTGATTAAGAGAAATATTAACTCCAAAACGGATTGGTCGATTTGATTTGATTTGATTTTACACACATGTATGTTATGTGTCTGGGAGTGTTCTGCGTCGCTTTTGTGTCAGAATGCTCGGATAAGTATTAAAAATTCGATTAAAGAAGGAACAGTCTGATTTTGACTCGTTAACACTCTGATACAGTCTAAGATCGCAAGTACATTTTAGAAGTTTTATCACCGCACAAGCAGAAGGACCCGGCGTATAAAATCAACACTAGATCCTTTGATGAGACAGGGGCATGCAGTTAAAATGCTTCTAAGTGAACCATGATACATAACGTTTATATTTTAACTTTCAATTTAAGCGATTATATATAAAAAAAATTTTTTTTTAATAAACCGTAGGTTCTCTACAGTAAAATATAGACTACAATGTAATGTGGACTAAGTCACTACGAGGAGACATGTGAAGTTTTCTTTCGGTGTTCCATGGCGGGCCCCTAAGTAGAACTGGCAATCAATCCTTTTGATTGAAAATGGGCGATTTCACCGATTTCCACAAGAATAAAAGTATTTGAAGTGTGGAACATTCGTTGATCCTTCTATAATCCCTGACAACATCGAGTTTCACTACTATTATTATTATTATTATTATTATTATTATTATTATTATTATTATTATTATTATTATTATTATTATCTCCTATATAAAAGGAATGCAGAAATTCTCCTCTATACCAAAGTACGGTAGGTTTGCAACAACAGATGTCACATACAAATTTAATATGTCTAGGCTATTAGACACGTTACATAAGTTTCTACCACGATTTTTGACACATTAAGTCGTTATAATAAAATGCTACATTGCATCCTAGGAGCAACACCAACACAATCGCAACATCGTTAGAAGAAGGAGTTCCTATTTTTCTCTCTCAACTCCTACCAGTTGTCAACGGAACCAATTCTACTTCTTCCAACGCTAATGTGCTTACACCAATTGTAACTAGTTAAAACATGAATAGACATAGCATAATCTCCGCTTTGTCATATTCATAAATAATAAAGTCTCCTTTGCTTAGGTAAGCCGTTCTGATTGGCTGAACTTTGGTAACTCTCATATTTTGGAACACAATTGTCCCTCTATGTAAACGAACGAATGAAATATGGCGTCACTAGCAGGCGTATTATTTGGCCTGTCGATGCTTCGGATACAAAAAGAAAGAAAATGCCAAAATTAATATTAAATGTTATCAGACAATACTATATTCCTATTTTTTCCGTCGAAAACAATGCGAACGTTAATTTTTTCACATATATGCATCACGACTACTATGACAACGGGGGGTTCTCCGTCAAATACATAAACAAACTTAATTTTTGGCTTTTCCATTAAACACACTACGTGTACATTGGTGATGTTCCTATTAACTTGCCTCTCAAGGAGGTCAGAGTTAGACAAAAGATCGGTTTTTAATGTGGTGAATAACAACACATTAAACACACTACGTTTATATTGGTGATTCTCTGGTAATGTTGGTATCTTCCACCATCAAATATCCTTAAAACTTAATACTATTATGGGTTTCCGGAAGTGCTGAAAACGAAAATCACGTTTAAAATTCCAGGAAACAAATAGTTTCTAAGATATGAAGAAATTGCAGTTTCAAATAATGGAGGACATTTTTTCTATATTAATTTAACGTAAAATTAACACCCACTAAATAGCCACCATTTGGGGTGGGACATTCTGTTTGTTTTCATAAGCGGAAGTGTTTATTTAGTGATTGTAACCTGGTAGACTAACACGAAACCAACCTGCGCGTACAACAATGACAACCAGTCCACGCATATCAAGAAAAGTACTTATTTACGGAAACTTTAAATGCGATATTCTTTTTCAGCACACCCGAAACTCCCTTGAAAACAAGTTTTTACCCACCCACCCAAAAATATTTAATTTTTAATTATTTTATTAAAAATTGAAATTTCCATATTGCAACGCAATTATTATTAGAAAAATATTGTTAAGAAACAAAACAAAAAAATGAAATGAAGATACTGACAAAACTGCATAGAATAAAATAATCTAACAAACAAAAAAAATCAAATATTTAGCAGCAATTATTATCCAAAAAAAAGCGGTGATTAAAAAAACATTTTCATTGCATTTCCTTAGATAAGAATTCTATGTCTTAATTCAAAAATAAAAACAAAATCAGTTATAGCATTAAAATACATTAAAACACAAAACCTATCCAGGTAGGTAGAAGAGTAACTTATCTTTCCTTTGACACTTGTTTTTGCCCGTTGGCTTCTCTTCACAGAACTTCTTAAAACAGTGAATTGTTATTTTTAATTATTTTGAATACACTAATTCTTTTTATTACAAAACATTTTTCTACTTTATTTTTGCTGTTGTTGTTGTTATTTTAGCAGTGTTACCTTAAAAAAAAACAGTGAACTAAGTATGACAGTAATTTAAAAAAAAAAACGAAGAAAACGAAGTTTTGTTTAATTTCCTTCGGATGGAATTTCATGTTTTCGTTCTTAAATCGACTTCCGCTTCTAATTACAACTTTGAAACGAAGGATTTATCATCACGAAAAACCAAATTACAAGGAAAAACATGAAACAATTAACAAAATACTAACGTGTATTTTTTATATGTATATTTTATGACGACGACGACCGCGACGACCACGACAAAATATAATTAAACTTACAGTTTAACATGAGACTAAATTGAAAACGTTAACTCTTGATTAGTTGCGTTTTCTTATAATTATTTCTATTTACTTGCCTCACTGCGAATGCAGAGTTAGACACAACGTCAGTTTTTTAATGTGGAAGAATCTTGCTCCTCAAAAAGGGGAACCCTAGATAGAAACAAAAATAAAAATTGCCTTTGTCTAAAAGGTTTTCTCCTTCACTTTCTCCTTCACTGATCGAGGTCAGAAAAATTGAAGTGCAGAATCAGAACAGATACTATACTGTGATCTTGGCATCTTTTTTTTTTTCTTAAAATTCCGTATTTTTTTCGAAACAAATCATATTAAAAAAGACGCTATTATTTGGAAGATATGCACTTCTATATATAAATATATATGAAATGCGTCCGTACATCGACACGGTACATTCATTTTGGCCACGGGCGTCAGTGCCTGCACGTATCATGGACGGGCAGTGGCTCCAACTAACAATCGTACTTAAATTGTTTTTGTTGTTTTTTTGTTTTTTTTTTACAGATGGGTGGGAGGCATAGTTCCTCCGGGCAACGTCGGTACACGGGTCCTGCTAGTTTTAAATATTTTTTATTTATTTTTTTTTTTACCTACCTATTATTTTGAACTATTGTTTCATGCTCTGAACGGGATGGGGAGTATGGATAATGGGTGTCACGCATCAAAACAAGGTCCCCTAGTTGAGAAGGGAGTATGTCATCCAATTATATTGCATTAGACAGCTGGTTTCATTTATACTCCTTCGCCGGATACTAGATTAGGACAAGCATGCCTGTTCCTAGTTATGTCTCCTCATATCATGATGTCTCTATCTTGTTGTTGATCATGTCTCAAACGATGATGAAGCTTACCTTCGAAACACGCAGTCATTTTTCTGGCTGCCAGCTTCATCAAAGGGAGCGCAAGTTTCACTAGTAAAAAGAGATTCAAAAATATTTTTTCAAATACTTCCCCGTGTCTGTTTCACTCTCAAACTTGTGTCTTGGCATGGGAGAAGGCATTTTCAATGAAACTTTCACAGAAGCTATGGTCCACAAAACGGCATTGCCCGTTGATTTCTGTATGTCACTGTATCAAGACAGGGTCTCTTCGCCACCAAACGCAACGCTTGCCGTCATTGCCGTTCCTCTGTGTTCATTCTCCTTTTCTAATAGCCTAAAGCGTTATGCGTATTAATGCCAATTCTCACCCACATGTGAGAGCTCGAGGTCACGAGATTTGAAAACACTGCGTTGTAACAGCCATTTCTCCCTTTTCTTTTTCTTCCAAGATACCTGTACCCAGCATACCAGGCAGGTACGTCGATAGCTTTCGTAAGTAGTTTCTTCTATTCCTGTCCGGACAACCAGCTGCGATGAAAAAAGACGTGCTTGATTGATATCCATGTATTCTTCTAATATTCTTCAAATCACTATTAATGACACTCTAGAAGAGCTTAGCACATGATTCTTTTTTTCGTTGTGGAAATCCTGAAATATGTTTACAGTGCTGTCATTACATTTTCTTTCGAAATGAAATATTGGGAACGATTTTGAGAAACTAGTTTTATTAAATGCATTCCTCCAAATACCAGTCCAAGACGAGAGCTCTAAATTGTTACCCATGACTTCGTTAAGTGTCGTGAGACAATGGATACCATCTGTAAGGGTAGCTGAACGTGTAATTGTGGGAAAAAAAAAACGTGCTGCGCAATTCCCAACCACACCTCTCCTGAATCAGCACTTCCGGTTTCCATTGGCAAAAAAAAGTGTCGCACAATCAATTCCCAAACACACCTCTCCTAAATCAGCACTCCTGATTTCCATTGGCAATGATGAGTCCAGAACGACTGGACAAAATAACGAGTTAAGTGGAGAGCACATTACAGCCACTGGTATTCCCAAATGGTCACCCATTTCAGTACTGACCAGGATTAACGTCTGTTAACTTCGATGAACTAACTGGACCCGGTGTGTCAATAAAAGTAAATGTAAAATTGTTACTATCAATGCTGATAAGGTTTGATATAAATTTAATCGTCTTTCGTTTGGAGTAAAGATAGCACCTTAATATTACCAATACGGTATGGACACTATTTTGACGGCGGTCTAGTGGTTAACGATACAGACTACGACCTTGGTGTTCCAAGTTCAAATCCAGCTCGTTTAAAAAAGAAATCACTTTCAACCTTCTCGTTTTCCCTCCTGTAAGTGCTCGATATCTTTCTAGAAATAACGATGACTAAGAAAATATCGATGAAACAAGTGTCAACAATAGAATCTTCGGATTCATACGGTATGATGATGATGATGATGATGATGATGATGATATGATAACGATGATGATGATGATGATGATGATGATGCCCCATTTAAATTTTTCTTTCGTTTACCTTGACGATATGTTGATAAAGAGTGGAACTCGTAAATACCATTGTGATCACATGAAACAATTCGAGCGGATAAAAGTATGTATTCATAATAAACCACGAGGAATATGAATTGTTTATATTTCGGAAAAAAAATTCCCGAGACAAATTATTAACCAAAAAAGAGTCGATATGAAATGTTTTAATTACTTAAAATTGTTTTTTATACATCATTTTGATTTTTACTTCGTTTTTTGCAGGAAACAAAAAAAAACACATAAGAGAGAGGGAAAAAGAGGAGAGAAAAAGGGGGAGGCAGAGAGAGGGATGATATAATTTTAACTAATTAGTTAACTATTAAGAAAAAACATAAAAAGCATAGGATATTAGTTTGTCTAGATTGATCCTAGATTTTTCAGAACGCGTACAAGATAAGTGCTAGGAAAGAAATTGAAATATTTTCTAAATAATATTATGCAAGAGCTAGATATTTTAGCCTGTTAAAAACTGGCAAAATTTATAGTGGGTTGGCTTAGAATGAGTGCTTTATGCCAAATTGATTATTGAATATGATTAAATATCCGCTTATTTTGGCATTAACTATTTATCTCTATTAATCCCTATTAATTCGTATCTATTGAATAGATACCATAATAGTTAGCTCGTTGCGCCTTATCACAACACACAACAAAGGCCAACATCAGGGGTCTACGTTCTAACCTTCCAGAAGTTGAAACCCAATTACAGGAGACTAAACCAGACCTTTTATTTTTAAGTGAAACTGGCATTGGACAGGCTATTTCCTTAGAAGAGTTCGCAATTAAAGGATAATTTAACTTAACTTCTAAATCTGACCCCCATGGTCGCCATGGGCATGGAATATGGGCCTATATTAAAGGTAGCTTTCCATGTGGTAGGGACATCTCCAGGGAAGATCCTAACTTACCCTATATGTGCTTCCGGGTTGCTTTAGCTCACACTACTGCATTTATATTTACTCTCTATCGCCCCCACAACAGCGGAGTTACTATCTTTCAAAGCATATCTGAGAAAATTGACCAAGTCCTATCTGCTTATCCTTCAGCTAACATTCACGTATGTGGAGACTTCAATGTTCACAACGTCGAATGGTTGACCCACTCAAACAAGACCGATGATGAGGGGAGATTCTGTCATGATTTCTCCATTGCCTATGACCTCACTCAGATTGTTCAGAAACCCACCCGTGTGCCTGACAATGACGACCAGTATGCGAGCCTACTAGACCTTTTTCTCACAACTTGCCCTGAACTATATTCAGTTTCTGTTCTGTTGCCTCTTGGATCTTCCGACCACTCTGTTGTATCAATTAAGATAAAAATGAAATGTAATATGTCTCCAGACGTACCTCTCCATCGTACAGTATATCGATACACTAAGGCTACTGGGATAGCTTCCGTACATTTATATCTGATCTACCTCTGCATTCCATGTTTAAAAAGGATGTGTCCTCTATAGTATTAGACCTGACGGAATGGTTAATTGTTGGTATTGACCGTTTCATACGCTCGAAAAGTTCCAGCAAAAACCTAACAACCAGCCATGGTTCTCTCCAGAATGTGCTGCTGCCATTGCGCACAGAAATCACTTTTTCCACTGCTTCCAACGTAATTGATGTATGGAAACTAAAGCCGCTTTCAGGACTGCCAGCAACCATTGTAAGAAAGTAATAAAGAACGCAAGAGGGTTGTATGCTCAATCTGTTAAGTCCAAAGTAGCTGAGCAGCGGCTTGGTTCCCACCAGTTTTGGCAAATAGCAAACAGAATTCTGAACAGAAGCGTGTGCTCCATCCCAACTATTATCAATGGACCTGAGGTAATCTCGTCAGCATCAGACAAAGCCAAACTCTTTGTCAAGAACTTTGCAGCTAATTCCACCCTTTGCGACCAAGGCCGCCAACCCCCAATATTTCCTCCTGTATCAGAAAACACGCTATGTGATATACGTATATCTGTACGTGATGTTTCCAAGCTAATCAAAAACCTTGATTCCAGTAAAGCAACTGGCCCTGACGGTATTCCAATTATAGTATTCAGAGAACATCAACCTGAACTAGCGCCCATACTTACAAAACTGTTTAAACGTTGTCTTAAGGAGAATAGTTTCCCATCTCCCTGGAAAATCTCATCAGTATGCCCTGTATTTTAGAATTCAGGTGATCGCTCATTCACCTCTCAGTACAGGCCAATAAGTCTCCTGTGCGTCATGAGTAAGTTGTTGGAATCTGTGTTAAATACAGAAGTAATCAACCATCTCAACAAAAATAACCTTCTTAGTGACACTCAATATGGTTTCCGTTCTGTTAGATCTACAGCAGATGTGCTTACAGTTATATCTCATAGGATTAGCAAATCTCTCGACGGAGGCCACCTTTCTAGGGCAATTGCTCTTGACATATCTAAGGCCTTTGATGGGGTATGGCATAAAGGTTTACTTCATAAGATCTCTAGCTATGGTATAGGTGGAAATGTCTTCTCAATTATTAAATCATTTCTTTCTGATAGGTTCATAAGAGTAGTAGTTGAGGGGCAAAAATCAGAAGCTCACAGTATTATTGCCGGTGTCCCTCAGGGGTCCATCCTGGGCCCAACTCTTTTCCTGATCTACATTAATGATCTTCCAAATCACATCCTTACATCATTTGTAGACATTTATGCTGACGACACTACCATTTATGGTAGCACATCTAAGACAGTAAACGACCAAATTCTCTTCAATTCTCTCTCCTCTTATCTTGAGCACGTAGTACAATGGGGAAAGGAGTGGCTGGTTACTTTTAATGCATCTAAAACCAAGCTTCTCTCTTTACATCATCAACATTCTGATCCACATCTGGCATCAATTGAAATGAATGGCTCTCGTCTTCAGGAGGCCTCAAGTTTTGACAAGCTTCTGGGCTTGACCATTACTCCTGATCTTAAATGGAACACGTACATCAAATCTGTTGCCAAGGCCGCTGGAAAAATGGTGGGATCTTTCTATCGATCCGGTAGATATCTCACTGCTGATGCTATTCTCTATCTATATGAGAGCCAGGTACGTCCAAGGATGGAGTACTGTTGCCACATCTGGGCAGGAGCTGCTAGAAAGGACTTGGCCTGCCTTGATAGAGTTCAAAATAGACTTCGTAGCCTCGTAGGAGATGTCCTTTTCTCTTCCTTGCAACCTCTATCTCACAGAAGAGATGTTGCGAGTTTGTCTCTGATGTATTGTTATTTTCATGGAAGGTGTTCAACTGAGCTTCAATCTATGGTCCCCCCTCGCCAAACTTTCACGAGAAACACTCGTCTAGCTGTACACACTATCAATAATTCCCCCCACTCTTTATCTGTGCCTAAACCTAAACGTAGATTCCATGAACAAAGCTTCTTTCTTAGAACTGCACGCCTGTGGAATTGTCTTCCGTTTTCCTGCTTTCCGGCTGACTACAATATGGTTGTGTTCAAGTCTAACGTAAATAAGTTCTTGATGAGCCGTTCTATATAAGTTATCAAATTTACCAAATTTTCATTACTAATGATTACTATATTGCCCAATGTCTACTGTACACTCTTTAACCTTTATCCTTGAGTGGCCTCTTGGCCTTGATAAGTGGTGATGCCTATGTAAAAAAAAAGGTTTATAAAATTGCAGTCACATCAACACAGTATTTTCCGAGAAAACTAAAGTAAATGTGATGTCGTCACTAATCCTCATCAATCCCCATTAATTTCTAGCTACTCATTAAACGGATACCATAATACTGAGTTAACTGGACGTTATTATAGCAATAGTAATACAAAATTTCAGGCAGATAGTCAGTAGTTTTAGAAAAAATTGCAATGAACAGACAGACAGACAGACAGTATTATATAAAGTACTCGTAAGTTAAGATTGATTCAAAGATTTTCTTATTTAAACTAGCTGTCGCTATTCGATGCTTTCCCGTATTCTTTGTAATTTCATGAATAATTTATATAACTTAAGTGTAAGGAAAGAATTTTGCGCCCGCTTAAAAAAAATGAAAAGTAGACATTCAGATCTGAAAAGGAATTGAACATGTACAATTGTTACATGATAAGAGCTGTCCCCTTTTCATGTAAGTATAAACATAGAAAGATTTAGTTAAAATGAAAATGAAATAGCACAGACGAAATTCGAACCTCGTAATTTAGGTTTAGAAATAGATTACGAGAGAGAATTAGCAATGGAATGTGAAAAAAAAACCATTGTTTAGCTTAGAGATAAAATAGTTTCAAGAAAAGAATGTGCGTTGTCAATTCTATTATGAAAAATTCAATTGAGGAATGCAACTATAGGATAATTTAATAAACATGTTTTTAACATATTGGAAATATAGGTTACTGGGAATATAGGTTAAAATTCCTTTTGTAAACAAAGGAAAAAGTTTTGGACACGCATTTCCAGAACACGTGAAAGAAGACACATGTTTTAACATGTGTATGACGTCATGGAAAACGGGAAGTTCTCGATATAGTTAGAAACTTTAGAGAGACTGAGAGGGAGTTTAAGGACAACAGACGGTAGTCTGCAATTGGGATTCGAAGGTCTAGAAGCGAGACGGTCACTTTTGAAACTTAGAATGTGAAGCTTTGAATTCTTGACTCAGAAAACCACGGCTGGTCGGGAGAAGAAATAAACCCATCATGTGTTTTTATAAACGTCGTCTTTGTGTTGTAATTCTACCAAAAGGTAAAGTGAAAATTGTTTATATGCCTTGTATATCATGTGGTTTAAAATGTCTTTACATACACAATGTCTCCTCACTCTAAGAGCTTCTATTACACTTCTAAGTATGAACATTTTATATATATGGATATCTTCATAACACGAACAATCTCTCTTACAACAACATCTCTCTCTTCTAAGACTGCGCTTTTAATAAGACTCTCAACAACAACATCTCTCACAACATCCCTCTTAATAAAACTCTCTCTAAGACTCTCTTTTAATAAGACTCCTATATAACACAATGTCATACAGTACGCATTACCCGAAACACCAGATAAAATTAAACCAGAAAACGAAAACGATTGTCTCATTAAAACAAAAAAATAATGTTTAATGTAACCAGAAGAATAAAAAGAAATTTCTGGAAACATAATATGTTCAATATGTCATGAATCATTAATGTAATCCTTTTTTCGCTTAAAAAAAAAAGAAAAAGAATTTTAAAGAAATCCTATACCCTGCTTTGACAAACTTCTGGGATTGAACTGTATCCATGACCTGAACTGGAAAACCTACATTTGATCCATTGCCAAAATCACTGGAAAAACGGTCAGATCATTCTACCGTGCTGGAGATATTACATCGCTAACGCAAGAATCTGTACAAGAATCAAATGCATCCTGAAATAAAGTATTGTTGCCAATATAAGCAAACGTTATATGGCTAACCGGAGATAAGCCGGTATATGAGTTCATTTTAGGTCTTTTTGTTACGGAACGCTTAAAGAAGTTCAGCAGTTATTCTAGCCACTAAGAACAACTCTCACAACACGGTAGCTTGGCCTTAATCGTCTACACGAGGACAGAATTTGATGAGGGATTCTGGTTATTCTGCTTTAATTAAAAAAAAAAGAGTCCGCAATCCAGGGGTGAATGTTTTTGTTTATCCGCGGGTCACAGCCCTTTTCCAGCGCTGATATAGACAGTCCTCTCCGCCAGATGTCCCCTGAAAAAAAAACACAACTCGAATTAATCGTCCGGTCCAGTAGCAATGTTAACAACCTCGCAGAAGCAATACGTAAAAAAAATTTCAGTCGTTGGTTTTCTTTTTTATAAAATTATATTAACAGAAACTATATAACTACAACGATCTAATGTAGCACTACTGCACAAAGACAAAGGAATAGGTAGATAAAATTAAATCACTTCAGAGTTCAACAGGCGTCGCAGCATCTGCAACTGACAGCGCTTTCACCTGGAGAAACAATCACCCATAATTCCGAATTCAATGTTTGTATATCATAAATCTCGACAGTGGTAGGATGGTGATAGACACAATTAAATGAATTCGTCTCCTTTTTCTTTCTTTACTTTTTATGTTGTCACCAATAGTCTGCAGACACGGGTATAGAGGGAAAATATATATGACAAAAGTATTCTACCAGGATTACTCAGCTTGCGAAAGAGAACGGTTGACGGCGGTATTTTAACGTCGGCGCATTTTTCAACGTTCAGGGGCATCAACTCGCTGTCACTTGTTTTCTCAACTGATTCAACTCAACTGTCTAAAATCGCTCGTGTATAAGCTAATATAATGAGGTAATAAGCGAGAGAATTGAGCTCCCAAGTCTAAATTAGTCAAATCAAGTTACAACACATCCTCGTTTCTTCTGATTGGCCAGTCCCAAACATGCATAATCGCTTATCGAAGTAAATTTCCATCAAGCTATTCTCACACCCGGTCGTCCTTGGGAGATTATCTCTGGGTCAGATACTTCTCCCAATCATAGCCTAAACTACTTTCAATATCATTCTCTCGAAATGAATTGTTTCTTTAGCAAAACAATGTTGTTATAAACATATTATTATCAAGCCCATTAGCGAACACTGACCATGTCATACCAACAACTAAAATATGGTGCTTAATGTATCCTTGCAAGATACACAGGGTAAGTGGAGAAATCTAGAGAAATGAGTAACATCATTCCCTTCATCTTGGTGAAGTTGCCAGCAATAAGGAAGCCTTCGAGTACCCTTTATTAACGGTTGATTTATTATCAAACGCTAATTGTGGTAGACGTATTTTTAAAGTTCGACAAATTGTGTCCAACCTAGGTGCGATAGAGGTTTTACTGGTTCTTACTTATCTTCTAAACCTTTTACACGTTGGCTCCAAGCACTATGCTCCGAGAAACCGCTTCAATTAGTGAGACAAACTATATGAAAGGATGGTGTGTTTACACGACACAATTCTTGAATTTTCTTGAATATTCTTGTATGAATCCTCTTGAATCTTTTGAATAGAGTTTTAATTTTCTATGTGAATCTTCCTGAATTTTCTGGAATCTTTTGTATAAATCTTCTTAATTAAAAGAGTATTCCAAGAACTTCAATGACAACCTGAACCCAGCTATGGGATTATAGGCCGACTACTTTATAAGTATCTTTGAGAAGAGAATAATCTATAGGAATAACTCCCTCCAAAATCTGAAATGGAGCCCTTAAGGCGGTTGGATATCACTATTGCCTCCGTTTGTCAGCTTCTGAGGACAAGCTGTTGTTCTTTATTAGACTACACCAGGAAGGTCAAGAAGGGAATCCTGATGTCTGGGAATCTCAGTATCTCCATACTAATTGTCCATGCTTATGCAATGTGGGAGGCCACTACAATGTTTCTGTTCTACAACGTAGTTACGAGCTATAAGTCAGGAATAATTAGCGTAATCCCAAGCGCTTCGTGTTGTCTTCTAAACCTTTTGCATGTTGTGGGAGACATCATCACAATTTCACTAGTCACCTATCGCCAGTCTGAAGGTGCTACCCCACTACAGTCTACTGGCTTCAATCGGTGTTTGGAACTAGGGAAAAGTCCCATAAGAA
>NC_136491.1:118444082-118461582 GCF_053919585.1 Euprymna scolopes
CAGCTAATCTTTGGTCTTAACATTTGAAATTTTACATAAAGTGTATTCAGACAAGGCAATTTTGGGTCTACACACTTGAAATTTTAGATGTAGGTTACTTGGATATGAATCAAACTTTTTAATATATATATATATATATATATATATATATATATATATATATATATATATATATATATATGCACGTAAAGTTATGAACAGTACATAGGGCCCGAGCAAAACCGGGCTGAACTGCTGGTATGTATATATATATATATATATATATATATATATATATATATATATATATATATATATATATATTACGGAAACTGCTCAAGACAAAGCATGAAGCCACTTTACGTAATGAGCTAAAACCTCAAAATACTACTCTCTTTAAAAGTTAGCCAACGATAAGTGTGAAAAGAACCCAGAAAACAGCAATTCTTTCCTCTATGTCAGAATTATTACTCATGAGATAGGAAGACTAAAGGACAAAAATAGGAGAAATGAGTTTTGCTTGCGTATATGACAAGTAAATTTTAACTATCTTTATTTTTATCTAGGCGGCATGATTCAGCTCTTATTGGTAGATGAAAGCCATCCCTGCACATTCACGCCGTTTGATAATGAAGAAAGTGGAAGTTAGCTGCTCGGGTCAACTTCGATATATATCATCTCTTGATTCACGGAGGAATATCCAAATTGAATGAAACTGAGTCGAGCAAATCAAAGCGATATCAATGACAAATGAACAAAGATATCCGCCCCCTGAACCCACCTACACCCACAAATAAACACAAATACATTAAAAAAAAAAAAAAAGAATCTGCTTTACGCCTTTGGCGTTTTTATTTTACGTGTTATTTTGTTTTTTGTTTTTTTCACACGACTAAACTTGATGAAGACACGAGGCCCCTCGGTTTCTCGGGGTAGGGGGGAGAGGGGGTCATCATCGGACCGTGTGTTGCAAGGCGCAATGATCTCATGCAGAGCCATCCTCTATTATCTGAATCTTCCGAGCAAACATCGGCCCTAACCATTAGGCGAGGCAAAGATCTCGCTAAAAACAACATCATTTGAAAACGACTAATAGAAAGGAAAAGCGTCAAGGTGAAAGAAATAATTGACCAAAGGGGGGTATCAAGTAGAGAGAAGGAGAGAGGGGGGCGTTCCGGACCCCCTCCTTCCAATTTTGGGTATCATTCCTAGATATATGCACAGCTGTCCATTGATTGTGGGTGGCCTGTATGGAAGCCTTTGATAGTACATTAAACTCAAATCATCATGTCAAATTAAATAGGCGGACAGTTAACAGAACATTTTCCTGACCCTCACTTAGCATTTATCCTCGACTGTACGCACATCTTCATATAAACGTGCATGGTTCATGCGTATATAATTAACCTATGTACATATATACATATACCTATGAAGATGAGTTTTTGTTGCTCTGGCATTGATATTAAAAGCCTACTTTTTCTATTAAAAAATTGGTATTTATTTACTCCACACGAAAGCAAAATGTGATACAAAGTCGGTCTTAATAGGGGGGGACCAGATCCTAAAAAAGGGCCACTCTGGAAGTAGGCAAAATAAAATTGCCTTAGTATAAAGGGGGAACGATAAAGTTGTCTCCCTAAAGAAAACAACACTACAGCTTTAAAACATTTATTGAAAAAATCATTTCACATAACTTGATTATGTAGTAGATCTGACCTCTATTCAATTTAGCCGCCTTCAGCTGCAATCACCCCCTCGATACGAGTCTGGAACTAGGAGCATACCTTTTCCACAAGCGCCGGCAGGAGCTTGGCGAATACTCGGCGGATGGTGGCGGTCAGGCTAGCTTTGGTGTTGTGGGAGATCATGTAGGTGATGTTCTCGACGTATAACCAAACGAATTAGTCTAGCGGGTTCAGGTCGAGGAAGGGAGAGAAAGGTTACAAAGTCGTAGCACTCTTTCTGAATCGAAGCCTGAGTCTCTCGATACTTCTGAGTGGCGCCGAGTCTTGCTGCCAGTTGCTACTTGATTGCACCGGGGGATCACTACACTTTCGTGTTGACTTTCGAACCGACTTCGAACATGTGAGGTGGCATGATGTGGCCCTCACTTGAAACCACACGTTGCCAGAAACTTTGTTTTCATCACCCTAGACACGTCCCTGTTATTCGTGGCAATCCAGCGATGCATTTTGCCACAAGTTACTAGTTTGTGTAAATTCGTTATCTCTCCGTTCGTTAGCTTTTCATTTCTTCCTTTCTGTATCAAGTGGAAATGGAGACAGTCAAATCAATATCACCATGCTCCGTCCGTCCCCGAAATAAATATAAAATTTCAGATATTTTAACAAAATCTAATAACAAAAACGCGTTTAATATATATATATATATATATATATATATATATATATATATATATATATATATATATATAACAAGTATAAATGTTACCAAAGGCAAGATAAGTTTACTCTGCTGTATACCTTTTTAACATTTGGAATTTGTATTTAAACCAACTTCCTCGGTTCAGTTAGAACGAAAATTCTTTAAATGAGATCCTTAATAACCGTTCGCTTGGTAATTAAACTATTGATATAAACATATCCAATAAATGTTGCAAATTGTGCGAAAAATGCAATGTTCTACCAATATTCTGTTTGATTTTTCGATTTTTGAGTGACTGTAAAGAGTCATTGTGCAATGCTTATGGCGGCCATGCTTTTAATTTATGTTAAAACAAAACTTATCCAGGTAGTTAGGGTAACCTTGCCTTTGGTAACATTCTCCTGGACCTTGCACACATTTACATTGACAAAAATTAGACGTATGCACTCTTAATACGTGCCTTTTACATTGTGAATATTCTACAATTTATTTGAAAATATTTGATATTACAATAAATTTGTGTATTTGCTAGCCAGGTTTTATCTTTCATTCACAAATCTTTGCATTAAACAAATGGTGGTTCCTTTTATTTACAACTTATTGTTACTATCGTTTTTTGTTTGTTTGTTTTTTGTTTTGTTTTTTGTTTTGTTTTTTGTTTTTTTTTTTGTTTTGTTTTGTTTTTTTTGGGGTTTTTTTGTACATATTACACTTATATTCTATCCAAGCTAAGATTTCAGCTATAGATAATTTCTCCCAAAAAAAGCGGAGGGGGATAAAATTGAAGCCTTGTTGATGCCCCTCCCCCTCGAACAAAGTAGTTCCAAGTTCTCAGTGTTTACACTTTTCTTCCAATATTTTCCTGTTTGGCAATTATTGGTTTATGATTGAACTTTGATCTTGATTGTCTCCATGTTTATATTTTTTGACAGAATTTTCCAACTTTTCTTCCTTTTAGTGCAACTCTAGTTTTGAGAATTTTTTTCTCAACTGATAATTCTTAATTCTTACTGAAATTTGACTATTAAAGTATTAAATAGTAATTGGGTAATGTTGACCGGGATGTTACGCGGCTGCGAGATGTAAAACAGTTCGTCTCAAGGTTATGTTCATGAGCGGAAGATGATTCCTGAACGAAAACATGGAATCGCTCTCTTAGGAAATGATACGAATCTTTTTTTTTCTTGGATAATTGCATTGCAATATGTGGTAAATTTTACATTAGCTCCACCTCGACAATTTTCTTTAAAATGACGACTTTATAGGTTTTTGACTATGCTGAATAAGAAAATCTTATTGAAATTTTGCAAAGACAAGTAATTTTAGATATAAAGACTTTCTGCGACCGACACTACTCCATCTTCTCCTACTCTTCAAAAAAAAAAGGAAGAAAAACTTTACTAGATTGTAGTACCCGAAAAATATTGAATTTCACAAAACAAATGTTACCTACATATTAATCATGTTGAAATTAGTAAGATATTCATGTTTCACGAAAAACACTAAGGTAGACAAAATTTCAACTTTTATAGGTTTTCGGGTATACTGACAACAAATATCACACGGAAATTTGGGGCTTGTAAATCGTTTCCCAGAAAGAAGACTGTGAGCATGACCTTTCCAGCGGAGGGCTGCACCCTTGCCTTCTTTGGAGGTAGTGAGTGCAAGTGCTTTCACTGCATTGACTGGGCTTTGGTCTCTGGATCATAGTGATAAACCCAGGTTTCATTCTGTGTAATCAGTCTTTTGAAAAACTTTGACTCATATTCTTGGCACATCTCCAAATTCATCCTCAAGCACTCGACGCGTTCTCGCTTCTGAAATGGTGTGAGCAACCTGGGAATCCATCTGGCATACACCTTATACATATGCAAATGGTCACGAATCGTTAGTTTCTACAGACCCTGTACTAATGTTGACATCTTGGACAATTTGGCGAATAGTAATGCGCCGATCTTCCAAAATGGTAGCCTAAACTTGACGGACAGATGCCTCATCAATGGCAGAAGGGGGCGACCAGGTCTGGGAGCTGTTTCCACAGACCTTCTGCCATGTTTGAATTCACGATGCCAGCGTGTTACAAGGTCATATGATGGGGCATTATCACCATAAGTTTCTTTCATTTCATCAAAAGTCTCCTGTGGTGTGCGTCCTTTCAAATACAAAAATCGGATCACTGCTCGACATTCAACTGGCTCCATTTCACACCTAACTCAGTTCAAACACCTGTAAGACAAAAACCACAATTAGTTCAGAGCTGTAATTTGTCACATAATCTGTAGAGATATAAATCATTGAACATGCAAAATTTCAACTAGATCAGACAACTAAAAGTGGGTCAGGGGCATTACTTATTGCACGCCCCTCGTATTTGTCATGTCGAAATTAGTAAAATATCCATGTTTCACGAAAAACACTAAGATAGAAAAAATTTCAACTTTTATATGGTTTCGGGTATGCTGAGAACAAATATCATAGGTAAATTTGGGGTTTGTAAATCGTTTCCCAGATATGAAAACATTTGTTATCTAATGTAAAGCTAATTTAAAAAAAAAAAAAACTGTTAGAAATCGGAATAAAATAGTTAAAAGAAAAAAAATAAATAAATAAAACATGTTTCGTTTCATATTTTCATTTCCGGTTTGATTTTTTGCTGTTTTAATTCAACACAAACTATTTCCTTGAGTCGCATCACACCCATGGTAACATCGCTTTCAACATTACCAGTAATTGATATGCAAATTATTTCCTCTTATATTGCTTCGCACGGTATTTAGTTTATTGTGTTTCATTTCCCAATTCCAGAATACTTAATACAAATGAAATAATGTAAAAATGTTTCTCTTCATTCTCATAGCGCAATTGTAGCAACATTGCAATTGGTCTATAACTTAATAGCAGAACCATACTACACATTTTCTGCAAAAGTTTGTTTATTTTGCAATTATACAGCACATTTTTACGCAATAAATTCAGCGATTGACTAATATGAGTAAGAGAAAATAATTTTCCATAAGCAAATTGTCCATCTCATAAATTCAAGATGGTGTCAATCGTAAAATTTGTCAAATGGCACAATTTATTTTGATAGTCCTACTTAGATGATACATGTCATTGTTTGAGCATACAATGAAAGGTTAAGCTAATACACTCATTTAAAAAATAGGTGTACTTTTACAAAAAGCAAACGTTGAAGGTCAGTATTGTTTTTTAAATTGTATCTAGTAAATCAATCAATATAGGTTTTACATTGTTTACTTGTTGAAATACCGTTTCTTTTAAATTGTTTTTGCAATGACTGTGCCTTTTATCAGCTTTTCTGATTTCTTTTAAAACTTTCAGAAAACTTTAGATGAATATTTAGCTAGATTTTTTTTTTTACTTTGGATATTGATCTGACTGACAAACTAAAGAGCAAAAAGATTTCATGTTTACCTGCTTGTAGTTGTGACATCATTCGGCCGGGGGTTGGATTGAGCTGAAATCAGTCACCTTATGAATCCAGTCCATCTAAATCTGTCTGCTACGGATTTCACCATTGCACACCAAAGACGCGAGGGCAGGTCATAGTTTCCAAGTCAACTTTGACCATTGCAAGCCACGTCCTCAGTAGATATCCCTGTTCTTGCACCATCCTGGTAGCAATGTTAGTGCTATCACCTTGTAAATGAGATCTGTTGGTGCATACCCAAACCATCAGATCCTCATAATTACTTCCTTGAATCTAGGAATCTTATATTGTGTGTTAAGTGTAGCGTTTGGTATGTAGTCGCAGATACAAATCCCGAAAATGCGGCATAGACAGGACAGATTGAAGACTACAATGAATTCTCTTTTTAACTATTAATTAAAAAATGTCTTTGGAATGCTGATGTTTTTAAAGCTAATTGCTTCCTATCACCCTGGAAAATCTCATCAGTATCTCCTGTATTTTAGAATTCAGGTGATCGCTCATCCCTCTCTCTCAGTACAGGCCAATAAGTCTCCTGTACGTCATGAGTAAGTTGCTGGAATCTATGTTAAACAGAGAAGTAATCAACCATCTCAACAAAAATAACCTTCTTAGTGACACGCAATATGGTTTCCGTTCTGCTAGATCTACAGCAGATGTGCTTACAGTTATATCTCATAGAATTAGTGAATCTCTCGACAAAGGCAATCTTTCTAAGGACCTTGCTCTTGACATATCGAAGGCCTTTGATAGGGTATGGCATAAAGGTTTACTTAACAAGATCCCCAGCTATGGTATAGCTGGAAATGTCTTCTCAATTATTAAATCATTTGTCTCTGATAGGTTCATAAGAGTAGTAGTTGATGGGCAGAAATCAGAGGCTCACGGTATTAATGCTGGAGTTCCTCAGGAGTCCATCCTGGGCCCAACTCTTTTACTAATCTACATTAATGATCTTCCAACTCACATCCTTATATCATTCGTAGACATTTATGCTGGTGACACTACCATCTATGGTAGCACATCTTAGACTGTAAACGATCAAGTTCTCTCCGATTCTCTCTCCTCAGATCTTGATCACGTTGTACAATGGGGAAAGGAGTGGCTGGTTACTTTTAATGCATCTAAAACCAAGCTTTTATCTTTACATCATTATCGCTTGGATCCCCGTCTGGCATCAATTGAAATGAATGACTGTCGTCTTGGGGAGGCCTCAAGTTTTGACAAGCTTCTGGGCTTGACCTTTACTCCTGATCTGAAATGGAACCCGTACACCAAATCTGTTGCCACTGCCACTGGAAAAATGGTGGGATCCTTCTATCGACCCAGTAGATATTTCACTGCTGATGCAATTCTCTATCTATATAAGAGCCAGGTACGTCCAAGGATGGAGTACTGTTGCCACATATGGGCAGGAGCTGCTAGAAAGGACTTATCCTGCCTTGATAGAGTTCAAAATAGACTCCCTAGCCTCGTAGATGTCCTTTTCCCTTTCCTGCAACCTGTATTGCACAGAAGAGATGTTGCGAGTTTGTCTCCGCTTTATTGTTATTTTCATAGCAAGTGCTCGACTGAGCTTCAATCTATAGCCCACCCTCGCCAAACTTTCACAAGAACCACTCGTCTAGCTAAAAACACTATCAATAATTCCTTCCCTCATTCTGTATCTGTACGTAAACCTAAACGTAGATTCCATAAACAAATCTTCTTTCTTAGAACTGCACGGCTGTAGAACTGTCCGTTTTCTTGTTTTCCAGCTGACTACAATCTGATTGTCTTCAAGTCCAACGTAAAAGTTTTTGATGATCCGTTCCACTTAAGTTAACAAATTTACCGAATTTCCATTACTAACGATTACTATATTGTCCAATTGACTACTGTACACTCTTAACCCTTATCCTCGAGTGGTCTCTTGGCCTTGATAAGTTGTGATGCCTATGTAAAAAAAATTAGGAGCCAGGGACAAATTTCACAGGTAAGGAAGACATAGTTTTATCATGAATAGGTTAGCCAAATTAATCATGAGCAGGTAACTAGATCTAATATCTGGAACATTTTTTGCTCTTGTGATTAAGAGAATTGGTGTTCGATTACCACTGCTGGGAGCCATGATGTAATGTACTGTTTTCTTTTTAAATTCCCAAAACAGTGTTTCATGGTAAATAATTGAAATTAACATTAGGACGAGTGAATTCCAGAGAGCAAGTTGATGTAGCGATTGCGGGTGATTAAATGACTTACTGACTAAATAGTTTTTCAAGGAATGATATAAAATATAAAAATTGAATAAGTTTTTTGTATATAGTTTTAAAGGTTAAAAAACTTCTAAGACTATATATATATATATATATGTGTGTGTGTGTATGTATATATACACACACACACACACACACGCACATATATATATATATATAACACACACACACACACATATATATATATATATATATATATATATATATATATATAATATCACTACTTATCAAGGCCCGGAGGATACTCTGGTATAAGGGTTATTGCGTGTACAGTAATCAATGGGATAATATCGTAATAATCGCTAGTAATGGTGATTTGATGAAGTGGATTATTTAAGGGAGCGTTTATCGGGAATGTGTTTATTTTGGACTTGAAGATATCCAAGTTGTAGTCAGGTGGTAAACAGGCAAACGGAAGACAGTTCCACAGGCGCACACTTCTAAGGAAGAAGCTTTGAGTTAGGCACAAATAAAGAGTGGGGAAAATTATTGACAGTGGATTCAGCTAGACGAGTGTTTTTCGTGAAAGATTGACGAGGGGGGGACCAGAGATTGGAGCTCAGACTATATATATATATTTCTTTAAGGTATGTATATATATATTTCCAGATTTCCTATACATTATTATGGCATCGTGATTTAAAAAGTAAAAATAGTATTTGGATCGCATCAGCTGGAATCGACAACCGAAAGCAAAACTATAGCATGCAAAGCTGGTGACGTTACCACTCTACCAACGTGACAAGATGAATGTACAACATTTATAACGATTTCTTTTCAACTTTTATCCTCCTTTTTGACCCCTTCAAAACTATTTTAATCGGCTAAAGACATACAAAAAAAAACGATCCATAAAAATCCAATCATTTGAGGCCCATTCCGCCACTCTGCGACTTTTAGTTTCGGAAGAGATAGTTTAAAATATGAGGACAGATAGACAGGCAAACAGACAGACATAGTGAGTTTTATAAATTAGATTATACCACGTCGAATAATCACTAATATTTTCGGTTTCTGGCAGTTATAGCCTACATTAACTTAAAAACACTTAAAGTAATTAAATTTATTCTCTAATCAAATTCTTAAGAAAACAAAAATTTATTCGTACAATTGTTTTTTCACCTTGTACATTAATAACATGCATCGATAATCTTTTTTATTATGTTTATCGTTAGAAAGATTTCCCGCTGCGAAACGCTCAGCTTTACATCTGTATACCAGCATACGAGTCTATCTATTCATTCTACATCTTAATTATTCTGAAAGTCTTTTGTCCATTTCCTCGTCATCAAGTCTTTTAATCTATGTTCTCCCTTCTCATATATACTTCCCGCCCTGTTTATCAGAATAATCAAACTCTTTTGTCACCCCCTCCCCCTCTTGGCTATATTTTATACAGTGTGTGTTCGTGGTTGCGGTTTAACTTTCCCTCAAGATGCGTCCTCACTTTTCTGTGAGATGTTTTGTGTGTCTGGTAGTTCGTCACGTATAAGTTTTTTGTTGTTGTTTGTTTGTTTTTTTTTTTCTTACATAAGAGTCACCACTCATCAAGGCCCTGGGCCACTCAAGGATACGGGTTATTGAGTGTACAATAATCAATAGGATTATATCGTAGTAGTCGTTATTAATGGAAATTTGGTAGATTGGATTATTTAAGGGGTGGTTCATCAAGGATTTGTTTATCTTGGACTTGAAGACAACCAAGTTGTAATCAGCTGGGAAACAGGCAAATAGAAGAGAGTTCCACAGGCGTGCAGTTCTAAGAAAGAAACATTGTTCATGGAATCTACATTTTGAAGCATTTTTACCAGCTTGCCACGTTTAAGTTTGAAATATATTTCGTAAGTTTGTCACGCTAAAAATATTAGAAATAGATTTTTGGACAGTCTGTCACATTAAACTTTGAAATAGAATTTTGATCAGTCTGTCACTGGTAACTTTGAAATAGAATTTTGGTCGTTTTGTCACTGGTAACTTTGAAATAGAATTTTAGTCAGTTTGTCACGGCTAAGTTTGAAATAGCATTTTGGTCAGTCTGTCACGGCTAAGTTTGAAATAGCATTTTGATCAGTCTGTCACGGTTAAGTTTAAAATAGAATTTTAATCAGTCTGTCACAGTTAATTTTGAAATAGAATTTTGATTCGTCTGTCATGCTTAAGTTTGAAATAGAATTTTTGTCCAATTGTCACGGTTAAGTTTGACATAGCATTTTGTCGTTAAATGCGCAGTTTTGATGGACGTAACGTTTGAACAACTCGTTTTGTTATTTTATGAAGCACAATGAATGGACATTTTATCATTTGTTTTCTCCGTGTTTATAACCTCCCTTTCTCTCTCTCTCTCTCTCTCTCTCTCTCGCTCTCTCTCTCTCTCTCTCCTTTCTTACTTCTCTTTCTCTCTCTTTGTCCTCCTTTCTCACGCTATCCATGGCTCTCTCTACATCCATCCATCTATCTATATATGTCTTACACGCCTCATTAATAATTTGTGTTTATTGTATTTATTAAATAGCCTGCCAAGTGATATCAATTTCCATTTAAGCCCACCCCCAACTCGCAGCGATGATAACCTCTGACCCTTCATACATATTTGCATGCCTTCCTTTCTTTTAAAGCGCTCAAATTCCTATTTGTCAATCTCCTTTGTACAAAATTGTTTGAGACTCCAATAAAATATTTACAAATACCGAATATTAAATTGTTTCGTGTCTTTATGGGATTCAAAAAAATTAATTAACAAATTCTTATTTGGAATCTTCGAACTACTATTCTCACCTTGAGTGTCCTTTTTACAATGTTTCGGTCGATATAACCTCCAGCCTTCTTCAGGTGTATCTTGGCGAACTCGGGAATTTGAACGGAATTTCAAACGTAACTCTTTATTTACTTCACGTGGTGGCATGCTCTCGTTCCGTCAACCATGACTGGGTAGAGGTCCTAAATTGTAAAAGTAATATTCTCTTGAAGTTCGAGATTTTAATTCTCAGTGTGGTCGATCGAAAAAGTGCAATTACGAATTACTTAGAACCTCTATCCAATCATGGCTGACGGAGAAAGAGTACGCTGCCTCCATGAAGTAAATAAAGGGTTTCGTTCGAAATTTTGTTCAAATTCCCGAGTTCGACACAAGCAATCCCGAGTTAGACAAGATACACCTGAAGAAGGTCGAAGGTTACATCGAGCGAAACGCTATGAAAATGACACTCAAGATGAGAGTAGTAGTTAGAAGATTCCAAATAATACAAATAACCAATCCACATCTCAAAAATTCGGAAATGGAATTAACAAATATTCATTATAATTTAAAATAGTAACAACGTTGGCCAAATGCGTTTTATTTAATGATAGTACCTGTAGTCGGGGGGGGGGATATTAGACATTTATTTCAGCAAGCAAATTACTATCTATATAAAAATACGCTAAAGAATTTCATGATCGTACGTACGCTGTCACCTTTTGCACATATAAAATAATGAGATTGTTGAACAGCAAAGATGGTTATTAGTAATAGTTCATAAAGTTTTTTAAAAATGAATTTAACTATTTTAAAATTAATTATTCTGAAATCAAATTATGTCGTCTCGTCTACTAAAATAGAATGATCTATCTATCTATCTTTCTATCTATCTATCTATCTATCTATTATATAAAAGGATCTTTTCTGTGTGTGTATGTATGTGCGTGCTTGAGTACGTTTCCTATGGACTCCGAAACGCCTGGGCTGATTTTTATGAAATTTAATATAAATGTATTCCATGTATCTGACAGTGTTCTTAGATAGGATTTGTATTGGAATGTCTTTGATAAGTATGAATAATCGAAAAAGTCTGAAAGAAGGTACAGGCGATTTAACGTTTTATACAACCTAACATCACAAATGCATTTGACAAGTATTATTACCACACAAGCCGAAGGCCGGCATATAAAATCAACTCTAGGCCCTTTGATATGATAGGGGCGCGTTCGAGATCGATGGTTTTGTTTAAAGCACAATTGTAGCATGATACATGACTTTCACTTTAAACTTAAATTCAAACCATTATCGGCGCACAAACAGTTCAATTTTATAAAAGCGACAGTAGATTCTTTGTATATAACAAGGGCGCGTTCGAAATTATTGTTTCTGTTTAGAGCACAATTGAAGCATGATACTTGACTTTTGTATTTTAAACTTAAGTTCAAGACATTATATAGGAAAATTAATTTTCTGAAATCAACAGTAGGTTCTCTACAGTGCAATGTACACTACAGTGTATTGTGAACTAAGTCACTGCGGAGGGGCATGTGTAGCTTTTAACCGGTGCACCGCGATGGATTCTTAACTAGAGCAGGCAATCAATCGATTTGATTTAAAAGTGGACGATCTTACCGATTTCGATGACAATAAAAATATGGCGTGTGAAACATTTGTTGATTCAATCACGGGCAACGTCTGGTCTCCCCACTAGTTTCAAATAAATGCATTTTTAAAATTGACATTCGTTGTATTGATTTTTAGAATAGTTAGTTGAAAATTATTTATACGGTAACCAAAGAATATTTACTGTGATGTAATTGCTATAATTTTAAATACATAAATATGACACATAATTGTTTTATTTAAAGAATATTTAGCTGACAAGGACAAATTAGAGGGGTGTTCCAAAAGTAACGCCTCCTGTTTTCATTCCGCCCGAATAGATCAGAGTGTAATGCAAATTGCATTGTTGTGGTGACTGAACTGATGTAGTTTCATCTCCTGTTGCAGATATTGACGATGTGAGACTCTAATGATACAACCCCTGTCATGGAGATACGTCAGAAGCAGAGATGCGTCATTGAATTTCTGACAAAAGTACATTGTGAATAGTGGTGACTGTGTTGAAAAATTCTGTAACACAAAAGGTCGCTCGTTTTAATGGCACTACTCCCGTCTTCATAGCTCTTCAACTTTTAAGTTAATAATAATATTATACAGATTGATGTAAAAAGTTGCAACAAATAAGTACTATGTTATGAGTTTGACGTATAATAAAATATTAATAGTGATTACCATTTAATGTTAAAAATAATCAAATTTAATAATCAATTTGACATAAAGCACCCCTTCATAAACCAACGAGCTATAATTTTTGCTCGTTTTAACGGAGTAGAAAGTCTTTCTTTTTTTTTAATTCCATTTTCACCTCAAACAAGAGACACTGCCGTTGCAGGGATACGATGAAGGAAGTTGAGCAGTAAGATGTCTATTCACATTACACTTGAACTTCAGCATGTAAGTACAGTTGGGAAAGCAGGAACCCGGAAGAGAGATCCAAAGTCTAGCAGCTCTGGGGAAGAAACTATTAGAGTAAAAGGCTTTCTTACATCTAAGGATCTCTACTGTGTAGGGGTGGGATTTAGCTGCTTGTCGAGTTTGTCGGGGGGGGGTATTTACGTCGAGGGGGTACAAGGGCTTGTAGTTTGTCAGAGCATCCGCCATTAAAATGTCTGTAGAACAGGCAGAGGAATGCAACATTTCGTCGATAGGAAAGAGGTTGAAGCATAACAGTTCCGGACCTATCATGTTGTCGACTGTTTTGAACCCTATCCAGGAGCGAGAGACTAGTAGCAGATGCACCAGCCCAATGTCCCTATTCCCCTTCCCTACCCCATCTCTACATCAAAAAACAGCCTCATGCCTAATTTGCTCTTCGGGCCAAGATCAAAGTGTAGTATCTGTTCCGGCAGATACTGCAGGCTATGACTAGCTATGACTAGCAAAGACCAGATGTGGGGGCAACCCCACATGCCTGACCTTTAACCAGCTCCCATTTCCCACCTCTCGGGAGCTGGTCCCCTTTTTCCCTTCCCCCTCCCTTCACTCCTCACATTAAAAATTGGCCTTGTGCCTAATTTGCTCGGTGGGGGAGCAAATAAATACCATCTGTTCCAGTAGATGCTGCAAGCAAAGACCATTGCCTTTATGGCAATGAGTTTCTGGTTCATGTAGGGGCAACTCTTTAAACCAAGAGGCTTTCACTATCTAGCTCCCATTTCCCACCTCTCGGGAGCTGGCCCCCTTTTCCCGTCCCCTCCCCTCTCCACATTAAAAAACGGCCTCATGCCTAATTTGCTCTTGTGGGGAAGCAAATAAACACAGCCCAACTTCCTCGCAGCAGCCTTGGCAATGCTCTCAATGTATCTTTTCCAACTCATGTTCCCTGTGAACGTTTAAGCCGAGAAGTTTGAAAAAGGTACTTTCAGGTAATGTATCTTTAGCCATAGCTATTGGTGGTTGAGAAGGTTTCTTGAAATTATTGAAGAAAACAAGCTTAGTCTTGGCAGCATTGAATGTGACCATCCATTTTTGTCCCCATTCCACTACAGATGGGAGGTCTTCATGAACTCTAGTTGTAAGAATATTTTTTAATTAAACTTTTTTAACTTTCATTTTATTTCTGTCCTGAATTTTTAAGATGAGGGATGATTGTTCGTATTAGTTGGATTAATCAGACTAATGTTCTCATCTTGAGGGTTATTTGCACAACGTTTTTTCGGCAACCTTTGTTTTGTAATTTAAATTGTAAGAATTTACAATTCGTTAATGAATCTAATTAAACTTTATCCTCCCATCTCTTTTTGTAATAAATCATTTAGAAATAATATTACCTAGTGCTTAACTTGATATTTTTATTGATTTTGTATATTTTTAATTTGCTTTTAACTAGGTTACATCAACCGAAACGTTGTGCTACTCGGCATAACACAAAATATACAACAGTTGATAACCCCCTTCAAAAGCCGCGAAACTTCAAACAGTACGAATAGCATCTATACAAGAAATGAAAAGCGAACTGAACAGGACACATATTTCAGATATTAGAAAGGCGTCTGCAGAGATATCTTCATAAACTACAAATCAGCACTTCCTACCAAAACCAACATAGGATATGCTATGAATGAAGTTAACCGCATCAGTTACAACTGTATAGTAAGATAAAATCACCACCATTAGACATTATAAACAAATACCCTGGCAAATGCACCATTCCAGGACATTTAGAAAACAACCTCAATACATACTCTCTTACACCTGTTTCTTAAAACTTTTGCGATAGAATATCATCCACAGAGAAAAATAAAATTTCCAACTCACACACTTCGGACCAATACTGAGAAAACACTTATCCAGAACTATAAGATCAACGAACAACAATTCCAGCACTCTACCAAATGGCCTTATCAACAACACGGCTTGTACAATCGCATGTACTTGATATATCAAATACAATATGCGATATTCAATGAGTTCAACATAGGTAGCACAGTTAGGCCATTGCACATACGCATAAAAGAACACGCCACAACCAATGCGTCTTCATTTATAAACGCCTATCCCATAATCACAACCATACCACAGCCATACGAGTAAAATTACTAGCTCTAGTAAGGGACATAGGTCATCTGAGAATTAAGTAATGACTGTTATTAAAGAAATTCAAGCCCAAAATAAACAACAGAGCAGATCTCAGTTTTAGCTTCTTGATATAACTATATAAACATTACAAGCAATATTAAGAGGCATAAATTACTCATAAATACAAACCGTAGTTATCCACTAGTAATATTTGGTGCGTATATATGCTGAAATATTAACGGACACACGAAACTTGCATTTGACACTCGTGCAAGACAATAGACCACAACATCAGGACTCTTTTATATAAGATAATAATATGTAATTACACAATATATATAATAAAGCCGTGTGTGTGTGTGTGTGTGTGTGCACGAATAGGCTCCTATATAGTTTACTATTACACAAAACTGACCATATACAAAGTATTTTACATTTTGACCAGGAGTGGTTTATTAAAATGTAGGGGGGAGTTGGCGTACGCGCCGCGTCCCCAAAGAATGGAAATAAAAAACTACAATAAAACTTTTATAAGAGTTTTTTATATAGATGCGTAAAAGAATACTTTGGCAGGTATATTTCAGCTTGAACAGGGATGGGATATAAAAATTGTGTGGTCGGCGTTCGTGTCTGGAATCCATAGAATTAAAATATGCCACAAACTTTAACAAAGTCTTAAAACATCTAATTGCGTACGTATACTTTTATAATTATGTTTCAGCTTGAAGAAATATGGTGTAATAAAGTTATGGGGTCTACGTTCGCGCCGGATCAACATAGACTGGAAATATGTCACAAAATTTGACAAGTTTTTTTTTATATAGATACACATAAGATTATTGTGATAAGCGTGTTTAAGTTTGAATAGGTGTGACAAAATTATGGATCTATTTCATAAAATGGATTTTAATTTTTTTTACTAAAATATAGTTTAGGAAAAATAAGTTGTTTGTGAGTAATGTGGAACCAATTTAGGTTACCGAAATAGAATGTGACCAATATTTAAATAATCTATATAATAAATCTCAATGTTTGTGTGTGTACACGAATAAGCTCCTATATTGTGATAAGCATATTTAAGTTTGAATAAAAATATGGAGTCTATCTGTATCTCATAGAATGAATTTTAATTTTTTTTATTCTTACTAAAATATAGTTAAGGAAAAATAAGTTCTTTGTTAATGAATAGAATTTGACCAATATTTAAATAATTTATAATTATAAAAATGGAAGGATTAAACTATTTGAGATTATTTTCTTTCACTATTTAAATAATCTATATAATAAATCTGAATGTGTGTGTGTGTCTGTGCATATACATAAATAGGCTCCTATATGGTTGACTATTATACAAAACTGACCATATACAATGATAGAATTGGTACCGAGGATCAGAAATAGGTATGTTACATTTTGAACAGTGGTGGTTCATTAAAGTTGTGTGGACTATGTATGCGCCTGGCCCTTAAAATATAGAAATATAAAAAAAACGTAGCCTATTAACTTAATTAATAACTACAGACCATAATAAACCCATGATACAATTAACTATTATCATTTTCTTTTGAATAAGTAATAGAATAAATATACAAATAAACAAGAAAGTTAGATAACAATTACAGTATGAAAAAATCCAATCAAACAAAAACACACATAGAGAATAATAGGCAAATAACTTCATTCAACTCAGAATTTACAGCAAAAAGAAAAGGATATTATTAAACAATACTAACAAATGCTATTTGGAAAACAATAATATGTATATTACAATATAAAAATGCGAGCATGAAAAGTAATATGGTTAAGCTTAAACATGGAAAAGTAAAGGACTAGATTTTAAACTGGAAAAGAAAAGGATAAGATATTCTGGTAAAAATAATATAAATTTATAACTTAAAATATTGCAGCACTAAGAATTGATTATATAATGTTATAAACTGAATTTTTAAAAATCTTAATGCTGCAATATTATATTTTTACTAATAATAAAATAATAAATATTTATTGTTTTTAACTACTAGTAAAATTAAAATCTGTAGCTTATTCATC
>NC_136491.1:118466582-118471582 GCF_053919585.1 Euprymna scolopes
AAAGCTGTCCAACATAGTATCGATAATTTATAAAAGATGGTGGTCACTACCTTGACTTCCAAGCTAACCGTTTGAATTTGAATAACGTCTTATGCGTGTTAATACAAAGCAACTTCTAGCTTTTCCTCTCGATTGGAATTTGAAAGTATGCGTCACTCAGATCGACTTTTGAGAAGATATTTCCTCCCTTTAACTTAGTGAAAACTTCTTCGGGGCTAGGAAGTGGATAATGGTAATCTTTCAATACTGAGTTCATTCCAGTGGAGAAGTCAGCGCAAACGCAGATTTCTTTTCCTTTTTTTTTAAATATAGACAGTAATTAATGATGCAGTTCATATTCTTTCTGGAACAAATATGTCCGTTATAATTCAAATATGGATGTGTAATTGAAATGAAATGAGTGTATTTTTGTTATGTAATTTATTGACTGATTATGTGTATTGATTATTATAGGTGATGTTTTCTATGGTGTAAGAGAGTAAACCTGTGTCTAAAATTAAATTATGTTCTTTTAATAGGAGTTTACTTATTAATGGTGATGTATTATAGAAACCTCTACATTGTTTAATTTTTCTTGAATTTGCGCGATAATTAAATTTGTTTTGCCTGTTTAAAGTCAAAAGTATGATTATGCTGCAATGAATGAGAAAATAATGCATTCAGAGAATTGCTATTTCTTATATATCTTTTATGTTCATTAAGCTTTTTCTCTAATCTACGAGGGCGTGAAATAAGTAATGCCCATGACTCACTTCATGTAGGAGTAGAGCAACGAAACTTGGCACAGTTATTAGTCTTTCTCTTCATAGGAACCACTCAAAGTTATGCATTTCTACCATCGTTTGATGCAGCTCTGGAGACTGTTTTTGTAGAACACCCCAGGTTGGTCCTCCAACCACAACGTGACTTCAGAAATAAAGGCTGCATAATCTGAGAAACGCTTTCTTTTCAAAAACAACTTCATGGCTGAGAAGAGGTGAAAGTCAGAGGGTGCAAGGTCAGGAGAGTAGGGATGATGGGGGAGGGTTTCATAATCACGCGCCCCTGCTTCTGATCTGGCGACATGCGAGTTGTGGACCGGAGCGTTGTCCTGAAGGAGGAGGGTACCTTTGCTGATCTTGAGCCGCCTCTTGATTTTGATAGTTTCCCTTAATTTCCTCAAAAGTGAAGCATAATAGGCTCCTGCAATTGTGGTACATTTTGCCAGGAAATCTGTCATCACTACTTCGTCCTGGCCACAGAAAACTGTGAGCATGACCTTGCCAGCGGAGGGCTGCAGCCTTAACTTCTTTGGAGGTGGCGAGTCCAAGTGCTTCCACTGCATTGACTGGGCTTTGGTCTCTGGATCATAGTGATTGACCCAGGTTTCATCCTGTGTAATCAGTCTTTTGAAAAACTTTGACTCATCTTTTTGGCACATCTCCAAATTCATCCTCGAGCACTTGACGCGTTCTCGCTTCTGAAATGGTGTGAGCAACCTGGGAATCCATCTAGCATACACCTTATACATATGCAAATGGTCATGATGATAGAATGTTGACATCTTGGGCTATTTGGCGAATAGTAATGCGCCAATCTTCCAAAATGGTAGCCTCAACTTGACGGACAGATGCCTCATCAATGGCAGAAGGGGGGGCGACCATGTCTAAGAGCTGTTTCCACAGACTTCCGGCCATGTTTGAATTCACGATGCCAGCGTTTTACAAGGTTATATGATGGGGCATTATCACCATAAGTTTCTTTCATTTCATCAAAAGTCTCATGTGGTGTGCGTCCTTTCAAATACAAAAACCGGATCACTGCTCGATATTCAACAGGCTCCATTTCACACCTGACTCAGTTCAAACACCTGTAAAACAGAAACCACAATTAGTTCAGAGCTGTAATTTGCCACATAACCCGTTGCACATGCAAAATTTCAGCTAGATCAGACAACTGGAAGTGGGTCAGGGGCATTACTTATTGCACGCCCCTCGTACGTTGGGTTTGACCAACGAATATATGGCAAGGAATAGTGCATATGCCTGCATTATAAATTTTAGAGATGGTTTGTTGTTTTTAATGCTGTTTTATAGTTCGTGATGTGGTTTGTATGATTAGAATTCCTAGTTTGTTTAGTGTATTGCAAATTTAACAACTACCTTTTTTAATTATTTTCTTTTTCGCAGCATTTTTATTCTTTTGGTTTCCACCTGATGATGGTTCGACGTAGAAACGAAAGCGTTCGTGATGCATACGAAAGTTTGTTTTTTTTATGCATAACATATAAGATCACAAGAAAATTTTTAAAAAGTATTAATCAGCATAAACTTTCTGTTATCTTTAACAATTAGTTTAATTTTTTAAAAACACCGCCTAACTACACGTAATATATATATATATATATATATGTGTGTGTGTGTGTGTGTGAGAGAGAGAGAGAGAGAGAACAGGTGAACAGAGAGAGAGTGTGGAACGAGAGAGAGAGCGGGTGACAAGAAAGAGAGGGAAAGGGTATCGTCTGAAGTGATGTGATCTGTCGGTCAGCATATCAATAGATATATGTTTTTCAGTGCAAGTCAACAAGAGATGTCGTGTAGATGTCAATGCGAGCTTATGATTATCAATTACCCGAACCCTCTCGACCGTGACGTATCGGCGTTACTACCTCTCACCTCGCAAACAATTTTCTTTGCTTTTTACGAAAAAAAATAAAATAGAGAACAACTGACCACCACTTTATTTGTTTATACCAATACACAATTCAGACCACCGTCCACCCGGTCATTATGCTTAACTCCTCGGACTTGGGGACAAATAGACACTACTACTACTACTGCTGCTGCTGCTGCTGCTGCTGCTGTTGCTACTGTTACTACTACTATTCCTGCTGCTGATACTATTATACCACTACTACTACTACTAGTACTACTACTACAATCATTTATTTAATTACAAACTGTATTTAACCAGCCTTTGCCGGAGTTGAATTATATTATTGGGTGGTGTTCCCAAAGAAAACTAATTCAACTCAATTGGTATCGTTCTTATCTTGAGTGTTATTTTTTCACAACGTTTCGGTCGATGTAACCTCCGACCTTTCTAAGGTGTATCTTTTCGAAATCAAAGAATCTTTTTGTCGAACTCGGGAATCTGCATGGAATTTCGTACACGACCATGAGGTAGCGTGCTCTACTTCTGTCAGCAATAAACTTCTAAGTAATTCGCTACTGCATTTTGCACCTTCAACCACAAATAGAGTGTAACATGCAATTGATTACTACCATCTGCATTATCCGTTATGCCACAAGTCATTGTGGACAATTCTAACATGAATTGTGGAAGCTTTAAGCCTATTTTTGTTTCGAAGTGTAGAATATCATTACATCTAGTTAAAACCACTATCAAACATGTCCCCCATTTCTTATTTTATTTGTCTACATTTAACGTAAATGAACAAAACTTCTTTCCTAGAACTTCCCGGTTGTGGAACTCTGTCCCGTTGAACCTGCTTTCCGGCTAACTAAAACATTGTCGTCCTCAAGTAAACTTCTTGTTGAACTGTCCCTCTAAATAATCAAATTTTCCCATATTTTTGTTGAGAATTCACCTTAAAATAATCAAATTCTACTCAATTTTTGTTGAGCTGTTTTCTTAAATAATCATATTTACCCAATTTTTCGATATATATATATGTGTGTGTGTGTGTGTGTGTGTGTGTGTGTGTGTGTGTGTGTGTGTGTGTGTGTGTGTGTGTGTGTGTGTGTGTGTGATAGAGAATAATAGACGAAAGGTCTTAACAAGCAAAGTTTCTGTTAATGTATGAATGCTTTAAAAGTGCTCGAAGTACCGGTAGAGATAAACTCGATAGGTGTATTTACCTAGAGCTATATTAATACAGATGGTAAAAGATCAATACATATGAAATTATAAATCAGCTTCAAAAGGAGTAACCAAAACAAAATCAGAATAAGTCTACGATCGTATCGGAAACGATATCCATTTATTCATTTAATATTAACAAATAAAATATTGTTGGGTACTGTTTCCTCATCAGCACAAAAAGATATTTATTTACCTTTTTTTCTAAATATCATTCTTCACTTTTGTTTATATCATAGATTATTTCATGGCATGAATTTAATTCGTAAATCAGTTTGTCAGATTCTTTTAACATCACTTATACGATATTTATGTCTCCTTTAGACTTGTTTCACTCAATATTAGCTAATATTCTCTTATCCATCCTATTTTAAGTTCAAAATGTTATTGTAATTTTTTTAGCACACTCACTCCATTATGATAGTTTCGATTTTGGTGTCTTCCCCCCCCTCTTTTGTGCTGATGAGGTGTCAACAATATTTTATTGGTTAATATTAAATAAATAGATGGATGTCGTTTCCGAAACGATCGTAGACTTATTCTGATTTTGTTTTGGTTTTTTTTTTCACTTTTTGAAATGGATTTATAATTTCACAATTATTGATCTTTTATCACACACATATATATATGTGTATATATATATATATATACATATACATATATATACATATATAAATATATACATATACATATATATGATGATTGCAACGTCACAATTATTGATCTTTTATCACACACACATATATATATGTATATACATATATATATATACATATACATATATATATACATATATATATACATATACATATATATGATGAGTGCAACGTCTTGTCAGACGAGTGCCACTCCCTCAGTCATTTAAAATCCATGAGCCCAAATGCCTGAGGGAGTATCTATACAAAGATGATGTTACAGAGTCTTAGCTTTGTACGACAGCTAAGTCTGTCTCTCGGTTCAAAATGTTGAGATCCAGCAACAAGCAAGAGCAAGATAGCTAGCAACAAATAAAACTGCAGACCAGCATAATGCGGATACTGGTCTCCCGCTTTGTTTTGTAAATCAGAGATTTGCTTCTCCTAGAAAGGTTGCCTTCACCACGGCTTACGGGAGCCCTCTCCACCCCAATACACATATAC
>NC_136491.1:118474082-118481582 GCF_053919585.1 Euprymna scolopes
CTGAAAAAACCGTATCATAGGTCCACCGTATCACGGCTTTCTACTATATATATATATATATATATAATATATATATGCTAGCAGGCCGCTTGACATTGCCCGGTCGTAAAATACGCTTAAATATGATATTTTGATTAATGCAGATTTCTAAGGCTTAAAATTAAAACATGAACCAATAGCTATTAATGTTACATATAGGTTTTCTTAAAAGTGAGCCTTAGAGAGAGTTTTATTAAGAGAGATTGTTTATTAAGAGGGATGTTGTTGCGAGAGATTGTTCGTTTTATGATGATATTCATATATATTAAATAAACGTTCATTCTTAGAATTGTAATGGAAGCTCTTTGAGTGAGGAGATAGTGTTCAGACAGTCTTAGTGTAGATATGAGATATCGAGACGTGTATGTAAAGACAATTTATAACACAGATATATAAGACACATATAACAATTTTCACTTTACCTTTTTGGTAGAATTATAACATAAAGACGACGTTTATAAAAACACATGATGGGTTTATTTCTTCTCACGACCGGCCGTGGTTTTTATCATCAAGAATTCAAAACTTCACATATTAAGTTTCAAAAGTGACCGTCTCGCTTCTAGATGTTCGAATCCCAAACTGAAGACTATCGTCTGTCGTCCTCAAAACTCTCTCTCCGTCTCTCTCAGTTCTCCTAAGTTTCTAACTATATCTAGAACTTCCCATTTTTCCATGACGTCATACACATGTTAAAACAACTTTTACGTGTTCTGGACATGCGTGTCCAAAACTTTTTCCTTTGTTTACAAAAGGAATTTTAACCTATATTCCCAATAACCTATTTTTCCAATATGTTAAAAACATGTTTATTAAATTATCTTGTATAGTTGCATTCCTCAATTGAATTTTTCATAACAGACTTGTCAACACACATTCTTTTCTTGAAACTATTTTATCTCTAAGCTAAACAATCGTTTGTTTTACATTCCATTTTCTAATTCTCTCTCGTAATCTATTTCTAAAGCTAATTTACGAGGTTCGAATTTCGTCTATTCTATTTCATTTTCATTTTAACTAAATCTCTTTATTTTTATTCTTACATGAAAAGGGGACAGCCCTTATCATGTAACATTAAGTTACGAATGCATATTCATAATGCCATTGTTCGACTTTCACCTGGCAAATTCTATTTTTTTAATTTTCACATTTTTGCACCAATTTTCCCCGGCAAATATAAAGTTTCGCACGGGTTCGAATACCCTATATTTTAAGTTTCATGTCTGTATACCAAAAACTGACAGAGGAGTTTGGCAAGTAAATTATTTTAACAAGTATATATAGGCATACATAATTTATATAGAAAGAGGTTTTTGTTTATTATAACCTTTTTACGCAAATATAACGCAAGTATAAATCATGTAGAATATCTGCATGGATATAATTAAACATAATAGTTAATTAAAGATGATCATCCCATATAAAACCCGAAAAAAACAAGCAAGGAATTAATTAAAATGAATATTTAAAACAATACGCCAATTAGCTAGATCTTTTGTAGATGAATCCAATTCAACGACTCATATATAACAAAGTTGTATTTTTTAAATAAATAGAAAAAAGGGTTTTTAATATAAATATCAATACACAAAAACAAAAAGATATATATATATATATATATATTTGTATATATATATATATATATATATATATATATATCCCGCTTAATTTACATTTAATAATTTATTTTTTATTAGAACTATATTATATATTTTTTTTAATTTTTGAAAATTTTATTTATACTTTTGGAAGTTAATTTTTTTCAGAGTTTTTAATTTTTTTCATGTATTTTTTTTTTTAAATATATGGAAGTTTTAAAAGCCAAAAACAATGCGGAAAGGACCAGAATCACAAGAGTAAAAAAAAGAAAAACAAACAAACAAATTTTCTTATATATTGTTTTGTATATATTTTAGCCTTTATTGTTTTTTCCTTCTCTTTTTTATCACCATCATAACACCGCTCATCAAAAATTGTTTTTCCAATTCATCTAAAAAAAAATTCCATTTCTAATCTGAATGCTTTCAAAGCCAATGTTGTCTTTTTATCTTTACATTTGCATAAGTCCAGCTTTTTCTTCTCTTCTGACGAAAAGCATTTAGCTTCGAAATGCCATAAAATTGCCTTATTCCTGATTCTATAACCCTCGGTCCTGGATATGACCTTAAACTATATCCAACTATATTGCGAGCTTTGGGGAGTGTGGAGCCACCCTTTAATTGCTATTGCTCCTAGGTCCATTCTGACCCGGAGTGGTAGTACCTGTTAGGACCCCAACTATGGGTTGAATAGAAACCGGCTTGAAAACAACAAATATATTCTATTAAAAATATTTTCTTCAAAATCTTTGGATTCGGCATTAAGTAACCTGAAAAGGGTTGATATACCGTAAAACAAAAACAACCAACCAAAGCTATAACCCTCGTTGGCTTGATAATGTAATGAAGTTCCTATGTAACTTTACTCTTTATCTATCTATCTATATGTATATATATGTGTGTGTGTGTGTGTGTGTGTGTGCGTGCGTGCGTGTGAGTGAATTGCGTGTATTTAGGGAATAATTGTTTAAAATGATAAAGAGCTTTTGTTTCATTATCATACTTTTTATATCCCCATGACCTATAATTTACATTATGCATGGTGAGGCAGCGTGATAGAGTAGTGGTTGTGTAGGCAATGTAATTCTTTGTTACAAGGTTCTAATGGAAGTTACATTTTCCTCAAGGGCATTTAAACTTACAGACAACAGTGGTTATTTCTCATGATTTAGGGTTGCTTAGGCATTGTTTTATTATATAAGGTTTCAGATATTAATTTTTTTTTGTAAATAATTAGTCTAATTTTATTGTTATTGTCAGTTGTGTACGATATATTCAATGCTTTTTCTTCTCATTTAAAGTTTGGTTGCATTTGATTGTAGTACAGTATGTTAATAGAGCTTAGGATGTGATGTTGGGTATTATTTGTAGTAGTATGTTTTAATTTTAAAACATTAATTTTATTTGTTCATCAACGATCTAGTTATGGAATCCATTGTTGATAGGAACTTGTTTTATATGTTTTACTTGGATGAGTAATGATTTTTGGTGCAGTTTAGTATGATTTTGACGGTGGCTATTTTGTATAGACGAAAGCATTCGTTCTTGGAATTAAAGACAAGAATTAAACTCTTTTTGTACTCGTAAGTGTAAAATATATTAGAACATCAATGTCCTGAAGTTTTTGTAATTATTCATTATTGTCGGCTAAAGTGAGTATATCATCAACGTATAGTGCATAAACATAAACAGTGGTATCACTTGTGCTATTAAATATTTCGTTTTAAAGATCACTCATATAGAATTCGCTGAAGATCAGTCCGAAAACCGAACCCATAGAAACTCCATCAATTTGTGTTTAAATACTTCCTTTGATATTGTAAAAGGTGCAAATTAATAGTAACATTTTTAGTGCTTTTATTGATTGTTAATATTTATATCGATGAATTTTTAACGGGTACATTAATGAAATAGCTTTCTACGTCGAGAAAGGCACTGGTTTTATTGTCGGGTTGCGTTGTAGAATTTGAAATAACTCGTGTGTGGATTTAACACTATACTTACTTAGGTAGCTATGGATTGATAAATTCATTTAAGGTTTTTGTCGGGGAAGAAATTGGAATAGTAATTTTTTATATGATAGGTCGGAGGAGAGAATTAGTTTCATGTATTTAACAGTTCCGTATATATAAACAGATTTGTAGTTTCCAATAATTTCTGGATTATTATTTTGTTGCCGTGTGTCTTTAATATAATAGTGTCGTTGTTATTGGATTTTAAAAAAAAATTGTTTGGTCGTCGGGAATTGTTTAAAGTTTTGTGTGATAGTCAGATTTATTGAGTACTACAAATCTGTTCGTTTTGTCGGCTTTTCTTTTATAATGATACTAGCAGGCCACTCGGCGTTGCCCGGTCGTAAAATACGCATAAATATTATATTTTTTATTCATGCATAAACTTAGTCATGAGTTTTTTTCTAAACAGTACACTTCTTGAAAGAAAAAATACTCAAGC
The DNA here is from genome assembly GCF_053919585.1 of Euprymna scolopes. Lineage (NCBI taxonomy): Eukaryota > Metazoa > Mollusca > Cephalopoda > Sepiida > Sepiolidae > Euprymna > Euprymna scolopes. The sequence continues at coordinate 118,478,174 of NC_136491.1, forward strand.
TGAGATCGAAACATAAAGCTAAAGACAGCGAATCAAGTACGATAACCATTAGACCAGCTTGACACGTTATTTAAAAAGTGTTTTAAAACCTACTATTCTTAACATAAGTAATCTGTCATGTGAATGATTTAGGCATGCGCATTCGTGAAACAGTTGAAAAACAGATAAAAATCTGACGATCCCCGCATACCCAATTTTTTAACTTTGACCCCTTAGCAGCGGATGAAAACCGATTGAAAAGTTTTCACATGTCTGAATACCCTATATATCAAATTTCAAGTCTGTAAATCAAAAATTCGTTTAGTATATAAGTTGAGATTATTCTCAGACACATATTCTAACAATTATACCTACATAAATTATGTTGGTTTCGAAGATAATTAGCAGATTTTTTTTTAGATTGAGAATTAATATCAAATTTGATTGATATTTGTTGTGTAATATTTAATAACAAGCGGAGCAGTAATATATTATCAAATACTTAACTTCTAAAAACACTATTAACTACATATATGGAGACATGTTTCAACTGCGATTTCTTTCGAAGTGCAATCTCATCAATCCGAAACCTCCAGGTAAACAAAAACTCTAATAAGGCTGCATTTCGAAAGAAATCGCAACTGAAAAATGTATACATATATGTATCCAATAATTTTTGTATGAATAAAAGAATTTATACTATCATATATACATATACATATAGTGTGTGTGTGTGTGTGTGTGTTTATGCAGCGTTCTTTCATTTAATCAAAACAGAATAATGCTTGTTTATAACTTTTTTCTTGTGATTTTTTATTTGTGTTAAAATAATAAAAATGTTTGCGTTATATACATCACAAATGTGTCAGCTGCCTTTGAAAATTCTCCTCTTTTTCTTCAGCTATTTGGTTCATTTGTTTTTGCCCACTGAAGATGATTCGACAAAGAATAAGAAACGCTTGTGATACATATGAAACATTAATTGTTTTACGTAACAGGATAATAAATGAAATTTGAAACATTAAAAGAAAGGTATAATCACGTAAAAATTATGTTGTTTTTTAAAAATGTTTGCTTATATATATATATATATATATATATATATATTGGATTTAAATTCTGTAAATTCAAATTTACAGCAAATTTAATTTTCGCCTAAGAACGCAAATGAAAAGGTTAAGCATGTTTAATTTTTTATTTGTATTCCTATTCGAATAAAGTAGTTCTAGAGCTTCAAGAAGCATACAGCAATATTCCACCTGCCGTTTTTTTTTTTGTTTTTTTTTTTCGAAAAAAAATCCAGGACAAATCAACTTTGAGGATGTATCACTGTCATATTTCAAAGTTATCCCAGACTCAAGTATGAATAGTTAGAAAAGCTGCATGATACTAATAACATAGATGATTCTTCCAATGTATCATGTTCAGCTCTTCATGCAAATCAGCAAAGGGCAACTGATTTTGAGACCAGCATCTGCTATTTCGAGTTTAAGCATGTCATGGACAAAGTAAGAGGATCTGTGACATTTCTAAACCGAGGACAAACTTAAATATTAACAGCTAACCAGCCATTTTACACACTGATTAAACAAAATCGGTGGTATTAGCAGGTAATTATGGAGAGGACAAATTTGTAATCACGCTCGTGAACTACATAACGAGATAACCGCACTGAAGTCTATTGAATCAATGCTAGAAGACAGTAAATGAACGGGTGCTTTTGTTAAAGCGGGTGTAGCCTTTTCTGGCATAGCTGATTCATTTGTCTGCTGCTAATATCACTAAGACACGCCAAGCCACAAAATCACAGCATGCAGCTTGTACACACTTTCAAAGAAATCTTGTAGTAAATATCTTGAGGAAGAGATGGACGATACTGACACGGACAAAACTTTGGAAGAATGGTGTGATGCATGCGCACACAAGAATAAGAACCCGCGGTTTAAGTTTTGGTTCTTGATTCTCTTACTGGTACGAGCGTTCAGAGAAAGAAACTCCACACTTTATTATGAATCACTCTCAGAATTGATGCCATACTTCTTCACAAACAGCAATGCCAAAAATGCACGATGTGCTTCGGTTCATCTAAGAGATATGCTAAGCCTAGAGAATAACACGCAGAGGTTGCCAGAGGATGTCATGAGTGGAATTTCGTCATCCACAAATCAGCGAGGGGCTTCTCATCGATAACTAATGATCAATCCCATGAACAAAATAATGTAACCAAATAGGACGAGGGAGATATTGGCTTTACCGAGGATTCATCAGCTTGAAGAATATGGATGGTCGCTGACCAGAAATAAGCCAATTAGTGTCAAATTACAGAAGAGCATCAGAGAGTCAAGATTAAAGGAACCCAGTTTTCACTATGATTGATCCCCAAGTATTCAGAAGACGCTCCTAGAAAAAAAGTACACCGGCTCAGTACAGTGATAAGAGAAATGGGCAATCCTTTTGCAGAAGAGAAAGATTATCTTTTACAGTTTTATACCAATAATATAGCAGATCCTTATGCTGATTAATTAGTTGCAACATATCATGAGAAGAAAAACAGTTCAAAATGTTCATGAAAAATTTGCAATCTGATAGAGAGTTCTTCTACAAACTGATCAAAAAGAATAATACTGAATCAGTCATCCATGGTTTCTGAGACTAGAATATATATGGAGGATTGCCAATTATTTTTTCGCCTGTTCATCTCATGCGAAACCAAAGGGTGTGATCTTCAAGAATTCTTCAGACATGAGAACAGCATTATCCTCTTTCACTCATTGATGGGTGTTCTCAAGGCAAAGATAAGGCTTCCGGAGTTAAAACCAAAATCGGATCTTTTTATTATGGATCGTTTATCATTGGTAAATATAGTTGCTCCAAATACATCAACGGAATTCGAAGACATTTTCCATCACATGAAACAGAACAGTCGGAAACGCAAGAGAACGGACTTCATTTTTGACGTGTATCATAAGACAAGTCTGAAGTCGTAAGCTAAATCAAAACGAGGAAAACTATCAGGAGGGGAGTTACTGAAAAGAGTAAAACGCCTACGAACTGGAAGAGTTTCCTTCAAGACAGTGCAAACAAGACTGAGCTCTTTAACCTTCTTTGCAACGGGTAATGCAGTGCTGATGCAGTGGTTAAAATGATTACACATAACTTAGTCATTGTAAGGAAGGACAAAGACGCTCTTACAAGTGCCAATTGTCTCCATGTACACATTGGGATGCTGACATGCGGATATTCTTACATGCCTGGAATGCATCTAAAGAATGCATCTAAAGAATGCTACAAGTCTCTGATGATCGACACAAATGACACATACATCATTGTGATTGCCATATCACAGGTGTCTTCTCTAAAAGTAATTGGCCTGGTGCAAATGCGGATTAAATTTTCAAAAGGTGCGCATACTAAATGGATTCCTGTCCAT